>NW_027187378.1:45996832-46015299 GCF_028583685.1 Petaurus breviceps papuanus | reverse complement strand
GAGAGAGAGAGAGAGAGAGGAGGGAGGAAGGAAGCAAGGAAGGAAGAAAGGAAGGAAAAAAGGGTAATGTGAACATAAAAAGGGCATATGTGCATGCATACATCTGTGTGTGTGTGTGTGTGTGTGTGTGTGTTTAGAAAAGAAGGCATTTAAATCTGTGGCAAAAAAGTCTTTTAAATCTAGTTTTCTATGATACGTCTTATTCTTTTGATGTTAAGAAAAAGAAACAAAGCAGTTGTTTTCCCTCCCTTCTCCATGGTGAGGGGGACAATTTGGAGAGAGTAGAAGATGGGCTTATGTCAGCAGCGGCTTTGATTAACTTGTCTACCCTCCCTGTTTGTAGCTGATTTGGAAATGTAAAACTTCATTAGAAAATGAGATTCTGAAAGCTTGTTTAACAGTTGAGTCCCTCCCCTGTACTCCCTACCCTCCCTTTCCATTTTTTCTTTATCCAAATCCTAAGCTTCATGAACAATATTATTGCTAGGCAACAGAACAGACATTTTCTTTCCTGACCTAAGTGGTATTATGTTGTAGGATCCATCAGAAGGCACTTAAAAAAAATCCTGCCTCTGCATATTGGGGTGAGGGGGAGTAAGTGATTTTTCCTCTCACATAATATGACAGAGGATTCTGGGATATCAGTGAATCTTGGCTCCAAAGCTTGCCAGAAAGTCAGCTTCACCTCGGAAAGTCTTACTTTCCTCATCAGTAAAATAAGCATAATACTAGTCTTCCCTTCCTCCCAGGTTCATTGTGGGAAAAGTGCTTTGGAAATCATGAAATATGATATAAATGTGATGCATGTGTTTTCTTGTTTTTCCACTAAAATCTTCCTCTAAAATTGTCATCTTTGTGTGGTACCCTGGCAGTATCACTACAGTGTTAATGCATTCTACCTCCAGTGCCTTACTGAATTCCTCTCCTGCAGGACAAAGATCAAGTACCACCTTCTAAATAAACACTCCCTATTCCACCCAGCTACTAGTGCGCGTGCACTCTCTCTCTCTCCTTAATTACCATGTGTTTATAATCTTGGATTTATGTTGTATTTATTTTGTGCTTATTTGAAACATACTCATATACATAACTTGATATGGATGACTGAGAGTGGTGGGTTGGTCAATGGAACTCCATATCAACTGCAGAGCTGTGTTTGCCCATCCATGAAGAAGAGGCTAGGGAGCAGGCCAAGCATTCTGTTGGTGCTCAGGGGATGGAGTTCTTTTGTACAGGTCCCTGTTATATATTTACATGTTGTGTCACCTATTAGCATATAAGTTCCTTGAGACCATAGCCTTTTTTTTTTCACTTTTGCGTTTGTATATGCAGGACCTAAAACATAGTAGGGGCTTAATAAAATTTTATTGATTGATTGTTTGATGGCCAGAGGCATCCTGGAAACATAACAGCTCTGGAGAACTAGTTGTTTTTTGTTTTTGTCTTTTTTTTTATGTTTCCAGGGAGATGATTTATAAAAATCAGGATTTGATTTATTGTTTTGCTGATTCTCTAGACTTAAAAAAAGTGATAGAGAAAATTTTAATAATTCAGATTAAACATAAAAGTTTGTCCTGATTATTTTTTTCCTTAAGAATCAGTAGTTAAACATTTAACAGCACAGACCTGGATTGATACATCAGCAGTGACCCTTGAATGTTAATTGTATGCTAGTGAATCAGAAGAAACTCCAGTGGATCCTAAAAGTTAGAAAGTCTTCAAATAGAGATCTGACCATAAAACAGGTCATTGGGAATGGAAAGTGGTTTTGGAGTCAGAGACAGAGTTCAATTGGTAAGTTAGTCAATGAGCTTGTGAGTGCTTTCTCTGGGCCCGGCACTGTTCCAGTGCTGGGGGAAAAAGAAAGACAATAAGGGGGTTTCTGACTTCACATTCTAATTGGGAAGACTATAAGAGAACAAATGGGGGATAATCTCAAGGGGAAGATTCTGGGAGTGTGAAGGGAGGAAAAAGATGGAGCCAGGCTTGAATAGGGTGGAATTTGAGCTAATTATGGAGGGAAACCTGGAGGAGAAGGTGAAGAAGGTAAAAATTCCAGGCTTAGATACAGCCAGTAAAAAAGAGCTACCTGTGTGACCTTGGGAAAGTCACTTTCTAAACTTTAGTTCCATTGAACTAGATGAACTCCAATGTCTCTGGAAAATCTAAATCTTTTATCTAATTATATTTGTCACCAGTTACTCTGGTGATCAAAGATAATATTGATGAATGATAACAAGAATAATAATTGATATTAGCTAACTAAGATTTTATATAGTGCTCACTATGTACCAGGAACTAGGTTAAGTACTTTAAAATTATTATCTGATTTGATAATAAATTTGATTCACAACAACATTGTGAGGTAGGTTCTAATAAATAGATTAACTAAATTTCAGAGCCCCATGATCCTTGGGATGGTCAACAGGCAATTCATTTCAGGTGATTTTCTGTTGTTGTTGTTGAGGTGCACAAAGCTTCTTAGGTGTCACAGAGTTGCTATCTACATTGGCAGAGAAAGTACCCACATCTAGGTAATCATAGATCTAGGTAATTTTAGGTAATCTAGGTAATCATAGATCTAGGTAATTTTAGGTAATCTAGGTAATCATAGATCTAGGTAATTTTAGGTAATCTAGATAATCATAGATCTAGGTAATCATAGATCTCTGACATTTTGTTGTGTTATTGTTCTTCTTGTTGCTGTTTTTATATTAAATTCAGAGAACTTTGGACATCTCAGAGATATTTAGTATCTGCTGAAGTTACACATAGTAAGGGGGGATACTTTTTAATATTCCATACTCTCAATTCTATTTAACATCTTAACATTATTAAAAGCAACAAAGCAAACTGAACATCCCTTAGGTTCAGAATCTTAAAGTAAATTTAATCATTCTACTTTGCTTGTAGTTTAAAATCAGTGTTCGAAATATGCTGATCATATTGTCTTCCACTTCTCCTAGATCTATTTCTTCTTCACAATTTCCACTAGTAAATACCTGAGAGAGGTCATTGTTGATGCAATCTGAAGAGGAATTTCAATATCTCTATGAGGTGACTTTCTATCATAGACATGCAGAAAACATGAGCCATGCATATTGATCATATTTCCATTATCCTGTACCCTTCTCCTTAGAAGTATAGCCAATAATAAAGGAAGTTAAATGACTTTTGTGAGCTTCTATGGGTAGTAACTGACAGAGGTTTAAAGTCATATTAAAATGACTATCAGTTGGGGCAGCTAGGTGTGCAGTGAATAGAGCACTGGCCCTGGGGTTAGGAGGACCTGAGTTCAAATCCAGCCTCAGAGACTTAACACAAAAAAACTAGCCTTGTGACCTTGGGCAAGTCACTTAACCCCACTTGCCCATCTTCCCCCTCCAAAAAAGCAAAAAAAAACCTAACAAACAAAATGACTACTGGTTTAAACTAAAAATTCAGCCCTCTTTTCTCTACATCATACTTCTTGCTGCTACATAACAGAAAACAAAAAAACAAAACAAAAACAAAAAAAACTACCTTGCCTTCCAGAGAAATATTAATTAGTAATGCTTGCCCCAGGGTGTATCAGCAAATAAGCCCACATTCTAAATATGCCACTTTCTCCACTAAAGACCTTCTCTGATGTCTCTTCATGGACTGGAGTTTGGACTATCCTTGTCTATACATGCTCTAGCAAGTCTCACCAAGCCGGAAAGTTTTTGAGCAATATTTTTAATATTCCTGAATAGGCTGAGGCCAGAGCAAGGTGAGATTATGTTTCTCTTGATTTTTAATCAGCTTTATCAGCTAATACAGGTGAAGGCAGAAGTGAAAAAGGTCTGTGGTTTGGTCACACCCACATATAGGCATAGAGAAATTTACTCATTCTCTGGTTTGGCTAGATTAACCCAACCTGTTCTCCCAATAGGAGCAGGTCTAGATTCCCAGAGACAGACAACTGGGTTGTCTGTATGTATGTAGTTACTCACATGATCCTAGGAATAACCCTGTTAATGAAAAATAAACACCTCTACTAAATCCTTTAGTTCTTTAGTCCTCACTGGTGACTCTGTATTTAGAGAAGCAGCCATGTTGCTTGTGCCATATTGTGCTACAATGAGTATAGACAACCCATATACCAAACGTTACATTTACACAAACAAGCTGTTCCTAATTTTGTTCTTTTTTAGATCATAAAAATAACCAATCATAAACATAATCATAAATAGAACCAGGTCAAAAGACATAATGCAAAGACACACAACAGGCTCAAACAAATGCTTAAATCACAAATTACCTAACAACCCATAAATAAACCTGGATCACCTACTCTCAACAATGCATTCTATATTGATAGAGGTAAGTGGGCAAATAGGTAGAGGAACTTGGTAGGAAAGCACATAAGAGAAGAAAACACACATAATTGGAATACTCACAACTCTATATTTTAGGCTTTGCTGTCTTTGGTCTATTCAATAACAAAACACTTCTTTGCTCACAGGGCATCCATTAATCATATTCTTACTCCTTTGCAGCTGTACAACTGTTTCACAAATAATACATGGGAGGCACTGGAGCCTTTAGACTTCAGCCTCTGACAGGTTCACTCTTTTTTTTTTTTTTTGGCTTTTTGGAAGGCAATCGGTATTAAGTGACTTGCCCAAGGTCACATGACTAGTTTTTGTGTTATGTGTCTGAGGCCAGATTTGAACTCAGAACTTCCTGACTTCAGGGCACTGGTCTTCTATTCACTGCACCAACTAGCTGCTCCAGTTTCACTCTTGATATGGTAAGACAGGAAGGACAGGAAGACATTTTCGGAGGGGTTAATAATCTTACTTTATTCTAGTCTAGTCTTCTCATAAGAGGGCTGCTGATAATGGGAGCACCAACTCCTATAGCATTCTCTAATCACTCTTGCAGGGGCCTACAAGAAGTGGGGGATACTACCCCTTTATCTTGATACAATCATAGAAAAAGATACATTATTCCAGCTTGTACACTCCTCTAAATCAGCTCAAGCCTCACTGGGGGCCAGTTGAGGCAAGAACATACAGTCCTCTATGCATTACCCAAATCCCAAATGGGTTCCTCAGTAACTGACCAATGCCTACTTGATTTATAGGGCAACAGACTAAGAAGGCATATCGCCAGCAATAGCCTCACAGGTCAACTTTAGTAATACCATCATTCAGCATAAGCATAGTAAAAATCACATTACATCACCCTATATCTCACTGAGCAACTGTGGTGTAGTTGTTTACAAGATACAAGCCTGGGAAATACTATCTAACACCTGGAAAATAGAGATTGCTATGGCCATGGATCCTTGAAACTAAATCCTAAAAAGAATAAGGAAATTCTTTACACACACACAAATCCAAATTACATAGAACTTTCCTCTTCTGCTCTTGAAAGTAGCATTTCCAAATGCTTTCAACTTATAATTACATTTAAATGTTTGTTCAGAAAGTGTTACCTCCTAATTTGAATATAACAGTTTAAGTCATAGAACTCATTGACTGGCTATCTTTGGACTGTACAAATCAGCCCAATAAATTCTTAACTCAAGACATTGCATTGCCCAATCAGAAGAGTCCAAGTAGCAGCAGAGATTCTTTCTCTAGACAGGGAAACTCTTCCTATAAAGCTGTGGAAATACCTCCTTTTCTACTTTCTGCTTCCTCCCTACCAAATGAAGGAATTTCTAAACCTCAGTCAGACTTATAAATGAAGACACTAGTTTACTGGCATAGTTCTATATTCCATGGTGCTTGGCTCCCTGGGCACATAATTTGCTTCTGTAGGAGAAATGCACATTTCATTGAAATTCACTCTACAAATAAAAAATAAATAGAAGAAAAGGAAAAGAAAAAAAAAAGAAACATTATTCATCACAACACGCATGGGGAAAAATGTCAACAAGGATGTTTTTTAAATTTTGTTTTAGTTGTTTTGTTTTGTTTCAATTTACTCTGTTTTTTCCCCCATAGTCTAATGACCAGGTGTTTTAAGACTTTGCTTTTCTTGAAGACTTGTAGTAAAAGACCTCCATGTTTTCACATAAAACAGTGGTCAAGGTCACTAATCCTTTTATGAAGATGATGTTCAAAGTCTGAGGACCACAGTTCATTCCAGAAACTAGAAGCAGAGAGAACATAATTCCCAGCAGAATAGAACTTGACAATGACAGTGAGGACCGTAGAACACTGGTGACAGTGACAACAGAAACCAAAAGTATAATTTCCAGGCAGAGTTTACATGCTGTGCTCAGACACCTACTAGGGACTATTAATCCAGCAGAGGCTCCCCAAACTTGTTTCCAAGTCCAAAAAGGTGATATTTCTACTGTGCTATACCCTAGTCATACCATAACTGGTGTTTATCACTTCTGAACACTGGATTTTAGGAAGAGCATTGATAAACTGGAAAGTGGTCATAGGAGGAGAAGCTTCACCTTAAAGAAAGAATAGACATTTATTTTTTCTTTTTGACACTAAAGATACAAACTGGAAGCAGTGAGTAGATGTTGTGAACAGATAAATTTAGGATTACTGTAAGGAAATTTCCTAACACTTATAAGAATTCAAAATGGAAATGGGCTGCCTTGGAAGTTAGTACGTTCTCTCTCTTTTTAAGGCTTTAAGAGCATGCCAGATGACATTTTACTGGCTATGTTATAGAAGGTCTTTATTTTTTGTGGGTTATATCACATTATTCTTGAGGTTTCTTCTAAGTCTGAGATACTGTAAAGGTAAGAAAACTAACCAATGCTGGAACAGACTTTCAAGTGAGAATATAGATTTATAGTGCTCAGGTACAATTGACCTTACTCATCAGCTGTAGGTAGCAGTTTTGCTTTTTAATTTGAGGAGGGATGGGCTTGAATGTATTGCTCCACTTTCATAAGTACAGTTTAATCAATTTCAGCTCAGCAAACATTTATTAAATAATGACTACATGCAAAGTAATGAACAAAGTTCTTGGGATAGAAAGTCAAAAAATGAAGTGGAACCTGACTTCAAGGAGTTTGTTGTCTATTGTCAGGCAAAGGAGTTAGTGGGGGAGAGGAACAAAGGCACCTATTTGCTCATGTAGCCCTAACAATATTTGTGTATATGTGTATATATACATACATATGTATATGAATATATCTCTATAGTTCTATGTGTAGATAGATATAGATGTAGAATCAGATAGATTGGGCATGTAGGTGGTACAGTGGATAAAGCACCAGACTTGGAGTCAGGAAGACTTGAGTTCAAATCTGGCCTCAGCCATTTATTATCTGTGTGACCATGGGCAAGTCAGTTAAACCTGTTTGCCTCATCTGTAAAATGAACTGGAAAAGGAAATAGAAAATTAGTATAGCTGCCAAGAAACCCCCAAATGGAGTCACAAAGAGTCAGGCATGACTGAAATGTCAGAACAACAACATAGATAGACAGATAGATAGTTATTTGAAGACGGAGATTATGCTAATGAGTCAAAGATCAATGAAGGCTTCCTATGAGAGGGGGCACCTGAATTCAGTGTTGAAGCAATAAAAATTCAAATTGGCAGAGATGAGAAGATATATATATATATATATGTATGTATATCCCACATATATATTAAAAATTTGTTCAGAGGCAAGAAGTGATAAGGGATATCAAGTTTAAAGACCAAATAAAAAGTTCATTTTGTTGCAATGTGGAATGTGGGAAGGAGAATAATGTGAAATTATTCTGGAATCATTGATTGGAGAAAGCTTTTGATGGGTATTCAATGGCATAGACAAAAATTTCTACTATACTACTCAGGTAATTGGGAGTTATTTTAGCCTTCTGAGCATATTAGTGATACAGTCACATTTTGGAGGGTTATTTTGGCAGCTGTATGGAGAACATATTGGAACAAGGAATAACTAGAAACAGGCATGTGAATTAAAAGATTATTGTAATAGTGTTGGTGAAAACTAATGAAGACCTAACTACAGAGTGGTTGGAGTGTAAATAGATAAATGAGAAAACTTTTGCAGAAGTTAAGTCCATAATACTTTGTAATTGATTGCATATGGAAATTAATGGAGTGACAAAAATCCAGAATGATTCTAAGGCTGTAAAGTTGATGACTGAAAGTATTATGGTATCCTTAAAGGAAATTAGAATGTTTGGCAGAGGGGTACACTTGGGGGTAGAGTATCATAGAATCATAGATTCAGAGCTAAAAGAGAGTATAGGGTCATCTTGTTCAACCCTTTCATTTCACACATTAGGAAACTGAAGTATAGAACAACATATCAAAGACCGTATAGATAGCAAGCAAAGAAATCACAATTTGAACACATTTCTTTGGAATCCAAAGTCCCTAACTCATTCGACTTCTGTTTTAGAGATAGTGATGTGATTGATATTCAGGTGAAATTGTCCAACAGGCAGCTAGAAATGTAATACTGGAGCTTAGAAGAATGATTATGGATATGTACACATGTATAGATATATGTGGATATGTATGTACATATATACATGCACACACAAATATATATTTATATACATATACATACACATGTGGGACCCATTTTTATAAACATGATAGCTAAATACATAAAAGTGGATATGATGAACAAGAAATTGAGTGCATAGGCAAAAATAGAAAACAATACAACTGTCTATTCTCTAGAAACGATACAGTGGAGTGGGTCATTTTTATATTTTCTGGGAGAGTAGGAACCCAAATCAGATCTCTATCTGTATCTGTAATTATATAATTTTCCTCTCTTGATCATATTTTCTTTTGGAACAAACCTGTGATGCCCTTCATATAGGGAACTACCAGTATGGAACTTCAATCATTACTGATCAACTGAATCTCTTGTGATATTCACCATCTAAGAGATAAATTTCCTAGAGGAACAAGAGGGGGTCCTCTAACTTATACTGCGTCAAATAGCCAGCATGTGTCAGAGGTTGGATTTGATCCCTGATTTTTTTTTATCCTTCATGTTCAGATTAGCTGGGTCAGATTAGCAGAGGACATTTTAAATGATGAATGGACCCCAAGCTATGGCCATTTTTTTATGTGAGAATAATACTCTTAGGTAGTCCTCATCAACATAAAATATGAGGGAAAAAGCAATAGATTTCTCTATTTCTAGAAGTGTTTGCCTCTTTTGTTTTCAATTCATTTGCTTTCAATTCCATTTAATTCAGCAGATTTTTATCATGCACCTCGGTGCCCACCTTTGTGTTATAAGACCAATAAAAAGGGGAATAAACTATAAAGATAATATTTTTCCCCTGATTTTTCCTTAATACATTCTCCATATTACATGACAGACCATCAGGTACTTGCTTAGTGGCATCTACCTACACTTCAGTCATACCAAGTTTCCTAGGACATTTAATATTATCATATCTGTGGCATACTGTTAAGTACAGTAGAATAAACTATATGGACAGTCACATTCCTTTGGTAATTATAATGGTTAGTGGTAAAAATATAATAAAATAAAGACCATTTCATATGTCTTTTATGTATGTTTGTAAGCATTAATAACAACAATCAGAAAGACAGAGTGAGAAAGCAGATAGAAACAGAAAATGAATGAGAGAAGAGAGGTAGTGAATGGGAAAAAGAAGGATCAGGGAGAGAAAGAGGGAGGGAGAGAGACAGAGAGAGAGACAAAGAGACAGACAGAGACAGACAGAGACACAGAGACAGAGAGAATGAATACGTTGTGAGGTCCAAAGAAGTATAGAACTTGCCTATCCTCTGTTCCCAGGCATTTGCATGAAATGACTAATAGAGAATTTTAGTCTTTTTATCCCCCTTACAAGCCAGACTTCCAGCATCCTTTAAAAGTACACTTAAAATATACCTTGCCAAGGGAGTCTTTCCTAGATTAAGCAGAAATTGATTGCAAGGAATCACCAATTTCTTCAAGACCTGAGAATTTCTTCCCTCTTTAATGAAAATGTATATATTCTTTCTTCTACTCACATGCAGTTTAACATATATGGGTTAAATGACAATTTGTTTCAAGCCTGAACTACTAGTTAAGTTCACATTGGTGGACTCACTGACCCCACCGAATCAATCATATTCTTTGAGGATCTTCAGTCTTGTGTGTAGGGTCCAGTTCAGGGTTCATTTTATAAAGAAATTATGATGTTTTTAGTTGTATGAACACGGGAAAATCACTTAGCCTCTCTGTATCACTTTTTTTCTTAATGTAAATTGAGATTAATTTCCATAATACCTATATTACTGATTATTGAGATACTATACGTAAGCCACTTCATAAAATCCAAAGTGCTATCTAAATATCAGTTAGTATTAATGTTATCTTTGTTACTATGTATTTCCTTGTCAACTCCTGCATTGGTGGGCACCTGTGGCAAAGACAAACAGAGAAGGCTAAACTCATAACAGTCTCAAACATGAATCTAAGCTGAGGTTCAATATTATTATGAGATACCAGCCAAGGTCAATTGATGTGACCAAGTCCCACCTTTTTATCATACCATCCTAAAACAACAGACACAAAGAATCACATTTCTACCAAGGCATGGCACTCTACCGAGGACATGATTCCACTCTGTGAAACAACTGAAATATCCTCATACATCATGGAAGTCCATTTAAGGTAGATATTTTTTTTCTCTATGGCTACAAGGAACAATAATGATAACACTCATGTTGTAAAGAATGTTTTTATTTATGTTGTATTTGTCTTCATCTGTAAATTTTTTTTATTCAATGCCATGATATTTTGATACATCCATAGATCTGTGATTACAATGGTGTAGGTACTGTATCCATTTAGACAAACCACAAACCATCCATGGTTTCTCCTGATCTGGAATATTATTTTTTTCCTTTGAGAACTTCTCTAAAATTTACCCAACACACTGGAGGCCATCTTTTGAGATTCTTAATGGCTATCACATGGCTTTCAGTGAAACACTTGATCTGTCCATCTTTTATCTTGCTGTGTTTTAATTTTTCCACCTTCTTTTATGGCTGACCATCTTTTAATGATGTTTTCTCCCTATTTTGGGGCCATGTTATATTTGGTGAGTTGCTGAACCCTATTTATATCCATTTTATTTATTTTTCATTTCCTCTTGAGTGAACAGAAATTTGATTTAATTTGAGAATATAGTGTAGTAGAGAGTACGTGGTCATATGACATCAGAGATGCAAGATATATTTTTGAAATTCCATTTAAGAATTTTTAATTGATAAATTATGTATCAATACATTACAAAAGCCCTCATAATCCAAAATCTACAATGTGTAATTCTAGAAAAGAATTGAACAGAACAAAAGAGTTAATTCAACTGGTAATGGATCCAAACTTGTATTTGAGTATGTTGCTATCTGTTAAAAATGATCATGTGCCTTGACTCTTATATGTTAGTAATAATCTTGTCTATTATTTTTGACCTGAGTTTTATTGCAAGAAGAGGTGTTTTAGTGCTAATAATAATAGCTCACACTGATAGAGATTCTAAGTGTCAGGGCACTGTGCTTAATGGTTTACAATTATTATTTCATTTACCTTCAAAAAAAAATCCTGGGAAGTAAAATGAAGTAGATGCTATTATAATTCTCATTTTACAATTGGGGAAATTGAGGCAGATTGAGATTTTTTTTAAAGTGACTTGCCCAAGGTCATACAGCTAATAAGTGCCTGAGATTATATTTGAACTCTAATCTTTTTAATCTTTTTTTCTTCCTTACTACTCTTGGTGCTCTATTTATTTCATGACCTTGGTGTCCTTGAAAACAGTTGGAAACTTCATTGAAAATGTAGTTCAATTTCCTGAACACAATCCAGCCCATTTTTCTATCACTAGATATTGGGTCTAGTTCATTGTCTTTCTTAAGTGTTTGGGCAAGATAAATGCACTAATGATTTAACACAATGGGCTGCCTATTCAACTAGGCAATGTACGTTCTTTACCCACTAATTTTCTGTTTTGTTTTGTATTTCTTGGGTGAATTATTTGGCTCATCTCACTTAGGTGGCTATTGGATCTCACTGAAGAGTCAGTAGATTGTTCCATGTTGGATGCAATCAGGAATCAATGTCAAATTAAATAAAGAAATGTCTACATTACCATATTTCAGACATTAACCAGAAACCTACATAAGCACACATATGGGAAGTGGGTTTGTCAAAGAACTCTTCATCAACTGAGTCTTCCAGGCTATGGGGAAAAACAACAATAACAACAACACAGACTGTGTTTCCCCTTTCATACTTTGAATGATTGTATACACAGCTTATAAATAGCAAAGGCTTTGAGAACTCCCACCCTAAGTGACCTATTTGTGGATCATAAGAGTTAGAAAATTAGTAGTTTTCCATTTACAATTTGTAAAGAAAGTATAAATAAGAGCTGAAACTTCCTTGTCCCTTTAGGAGATGTCAATTTCTTCAATCAAACTTGATAGTATCATCAGGCTGATAATTATTGTAAGACTGGAAGATCAGTCATACCCCTTTTGCTGTTCAGTCATGTTCAACTCTTCATGACCCATTTTGGTGGTTATCTTGGCAAGGATACTGGAATGGTTTGTCATTTTATTCTCCAGATCATTTTACAGATGAGGAAACTGAGGCAAACAGGGTCAAGTGACTTGCCCAGGGACACACGATTAATATGTGTCTGAGGCTAGATTTGAACTCAGTTCTTCCTGACTCTATACCCTGTGCTCTATTCACAATGCCATCTACCTGCTCTCAAGTTGTGGAGCTACATGTACATTAATATTTATTTTTGTTAACCTGTGTTGGTCATAAAGTTCTACAAATATCTACTTCAACTATGTTGATTACCCAACAACTAGAATACCATTTAATTCTGAGTAGAAAAAAAATGTTATTTAGTCATGTTGGGTACAAGAGAAAGGTTAAATAAAAATGATACTGATATCTGGGGAGGGAGTAAAATGATAATTATCAGAGACTATGAGAATATGCCAAAACTACTTTTTGATTCTATCTTCTCTACCAAGGAGAATGTTTTCCACCACAGAAGAACAAAACCAAAAAAAATTTACAACAGGGAATTGCAATCCAAAATAAATGAAGATATTTAAGAGAGAAACCAATGAGTCTCATCTGTGAATCTAGGTAAATTATTTTTCATGATACTAAAATAAATTATATACATTATTGCTGAGATACTGCCTATAATTGTCTAGCAGTTATGACAAAAGGCACAGGTACTTTAAATTGACAAATTATTGACAAGATTTCAAATGTGGAGAGTAATTCTTTGAATTATAGTTAGTGAGATAAGCTTAAATTTCTGAATAATTTTGGAATGCATTCATTATTAAATAAATAGTTTCTGAACACTTAGTGAAGTGAGGCTCACTATAATTCAACATGAGTTCATCAAGGACAAATGATTAGAGCTTAGATTTTTTTTGAACACATAGCTAGCTTGTTAGATTTGGGAAAGGAATAGTTGTTGTATTTCTATATTTTAACAGGGCATTTAGCAAAGACTATCAAAATATACTTGTGGATAATATAGAGATATGTGTGTGGGTTGATAGTACAGCTATTTAGAAAGAGCTAAAGAACAAAATGAAATGAGGGCTGATGAATTGTTCCATGGTGGCCTAAGGAGAGTTCTCTAGCAGATTATCCTAAGAATTTATCATCAGTACTAGTCTGTTCCACATTTTTATCAGTGACTAAAATGAGGACATAGGTGGCATGATCATCAACTCTGTAGATAAATGAAGTCAGGAGGGATATAGAAAACATTTGGATGACACAATCAAGATCCATAACAATCTTGATAGGCTAGGATGATGGGGCAAATTTAATAAAATAAAATTTAATAGACATTAATACAAAATCCTCAACTTGGGTTAAAAAAATCAATTACAAATTTATGGGATGGCATAGTTCCAGTGAAAATAGGGAAAAAATTCAAGTGAAAAATACACAAAGGGTTTAGTGGACTGCATATTGAATATAAGTGCATGGTATAGCCAAAATCCTTAAGTAACCTTAGTCTACATTAATAGTCATGTGGTGTTATTAATATTTTTAATGAGGGTTCAAAACTCTTCATAAAAATCTCACTCAGAGGATTCATCCATCATGAGTTTCAGCTGATTTTAAGTTATGGAAGACCCTGCTAATGAGATATAAGCTCTAGCAATATGTACCTATGGAGAAGAATGGTTGTTTCTGGCCCCACCATAGCCATTTAGTTGCTAAATCCCTGAATTATATTTTACATCTTTTTTTTTTCCCAACCACTTTCTCTATAGTCATTTCATAATTGCTCTAATTTAAGCCCTCATCATCTATTACCAGTACATTGCAAAAGCCTTTTTAATCTATATATTAGTCTACATTACTTCTATATAAGGAATAATATATCATAAATTTGTGATATCATGTGATAAAATAGGTTTTGGCCAAAATGACACATGAAATATTTCAAAACATAATAGACTAGCTGTGTGACCTTGGGCAAGTCACTTAAACCTGATTGCCCTGCCTTCCCCCTCCAAAAAGCAAAAAAAAAATTAAAATGAAAGAAAGAATATTATATTAAAAAAAACAAAATAGAAACTTGCACTTCTATGTTGGTGGCAGCTGACTAATGGAAAAGGAGGTGGTTTATGACAATCAAGTTTGGCATCACCAACAACTGCCTTCTAAACATGCACAATTGCATATTCCATAGTAATCTCAACTTCAACATGCCCCATATAAATCTCATTAACTTCCCTCATTAAACTAACCCTCATTTTAACTTTCATTTATGACCAGGATGCCACCATTCTTCTATCCACAAAAGTTTGTTACCTGAAGATCATCTTCAATAATGCACTTTTACACATCCTCATCCTCTTAACATATGTAATCAGTTGCTAAATAATGTTAGTTATGTTTCTATAACATGTTTATATTCAAATACCTTCTTTATTCTTACTTTATAACCATCCTAATTTATGTCCCTATCATCTATCACATAGACCAGATATGTAAAATTAATTACCCAACGACCTATGCACCAGCAAAATTTCTGAGTGTATTAAATTATATTAAAATGTCATTAGTGAATTTTTGTAAAAAATTAACTTTTAAAAATATAATACAAATAGATATTGTTAATTTGTGGCTTTCTAAGTCAATATTTAAACCACAGTGCTATATTTCATTTTGAGTTTATCATAACTGACTTAGAGTATTGTGATGGTCTTTTAAGGACAAAGTCTTGGGTTATACCTATGATGAGAAGTCATTAAGTGAATGAAAACAAGGGGGGGAAAGTCTGAGAAGCTAAAATTAGGTAAATAGGAGGAGAATTCAAAAAGAGCAATGTCATTGAAAATTAGAGATTAAAAAAAGTATGCAAGAGAAAAGTCTAGTGAACAGGGTCAAACAAAGCAAATAGCAAAATAAGTATTAAGACTAAGGAGAGAAGCCATTTTTTTCTTTTTTTTTGTAGCTCTGTGATAAAGTTTTAGTTGAGTGATAAGGTTTAGAAAACAGATTGCAAAGGTTTGAAGAGTGAGAGGAGAGGTAGTGACATGGTGTAGATTGACTGAGAAAAGGGAATCGAGGCACATGGCAATAAATCAGGAAGATGATAGACATTAATGAATTTTTTTGAAGGATAAGAAAGAGTTGGACATGTTTGAAAGCAGCAGAGAAGGAATCAGAGGATAGTGAGAAACTGATAATTAGAAAAATGAAGAGATGCGAGTCGGGGTAGCGATCTGATGAAAATAGAAGCCATATCTCATAGAAAGGCTTTCCTGTTCCCTTTTAGTAATAGTTCTCTCTCCCACTTCTCAGTTTATATTATATTTACTTAACTATATAAATCCTCTATTTCCAAAAGAATATAAGCTTCTCAAGGCCACAATTATTTAATTTTGTTTTTGAACCCATTGCTCCAAAAATCTTCCTTAAAGGAGTCAGAAAATGTGCTGAAAGCTTTCCTCTAATCTCACAAATAGTACATGGCCATCAGTACCATTCTCGGGTTGTGTATCTCTGTCTATTGTCCCACTACTTCTATGACCTACCTCCTTTTCCAATCATACTATGTAGAAAAACCTTGCTTAGCAACAAGGGTACTAGAATTAGGTCTAGCACTGGCCTGGGTTCAGATTACAAAGATGATACTAATCAATTACATCACATTGCAGACTTCTTATTGTAACTCAGTTTTGTCATATGTTAAGTGGGGATAACAATACTTGTCCTTATTTCACAGGACTGTTGTGAGGAAAGTTTTTGGTTAGATTTTAATTATCACATAATGACATTGGACATTTATATGTTCCTATAGGATTTAAATAAGTTTTACAAAGTATGATCCTCATAACCACCATCTGAGTTAAGGGAATTCATTTTTAATCCCATTTTTTCTGATGAGGAAACATTCTGAGAGCATGTTATTTGCTTGTCATCATGTACCTAGTAAGTGTTGGAATCTTGATTGGAACTCTGATCTGTATAATTCTAATTCCAACACTCTATGCATCGTGTCAACTAGTTGCCTCTTAAAGAAATTCCAGTGTTTCTATGCTAAGCCATTTTTCCCAGGACAAGGTGATTTCCCCCCCTAGTACATCAGTGGTTAAAGAATAGGAATAAATAGTATCCTCACCCTGACTACAAATATAGGACAACATTGTTCAAATCACTAATATTTAGAGAAATGCAAATTAAAACAACTATGAAGTTTTATCTCATCTTGCAAATTGATAAATATTAAAAATGAATAGAAATAGTTGCTTTTGGTGTAGTTTTGGGAAGACAGGAATACTAATACACTCTGGGTAGAATTGCAAAGTGATTCAACTCTTCCAGGTATTGGTGTAAAATCATTTAACCATACCTTTTCACCCATATATTCCTTCTGCTCATATTCCCAAAGAAAGTTAAAGATACTATATCTCAAAGATATCATAAAAAAGGGAGAAAGCACCCACATGTACAAAAAATATTTATAGCCGTCCTTTTTTGTGGTGGAAAAGAAACAGAAACTGAGGGGATGCCCATTAATTGGGGAATGACTGAACAACTTGTGGCATATGAATGCAATGGATTACTATTGTTCTGCAAGAAATGGTGAGCAGGTAGAATTCAGAAAAATCTTGAAAAGCTTGCATGAACTGATGCCAAGTGAAGTCAGCAGAAGAAGCAGTAGAAGAGTGTACACAATAACAGCAACAGTGTTCAATGACCAACTTTGTTAGACTTAGCTCTTCTGAACAATGCAATGATCCGAGACAATTCCAAAGGACTCAGGATGGAAAATGCTATCCACATCCAGAGAATGAACTATGGAGTCTGAATACAGATCAAACATACTATTTTCTCTTGTTTTTTTTTTCTTTTGTTCTTATTCTTCTTTTACAATATGACTAATGCGGGAATATGTTTAATATAATTTTACTTTTATAGCCTATATTAAATTATACAGCATCTTGGGCAGGGGGAGGTGAGTAGGGGGAGGATATTTAGAACTCCAAATCTTGTAAAAGTGAATGTCGAAAACTAAAAATAAATGGATTAAAAAAAAAAAAGAAAGCTAAAGACAAGAACAAAGATTCATTATTGTGGGGAAACAGATATAAATATAAAGTGGGTGCCCAATATATGAGTAACAGATTAAAAAAATCCCATAGCATTTAAAAGTAATGGAATATTCTTGGGAAGTAAGAAATTACTAATATGAGGAATTATAAGGAAAATGAAAAAAAATTGTAGGAACAAATGAGTGAAATAAGCATAGCCGAAAGAACATGTTTCACAACGACTACAACGAAGTAAAATTAAAAGAATGCTAAAAGTGACCTAAGCACTCAATACATATAAACCAAGGAGGGTCCTGTGGAATAAATAGTGAAAGGTACCTTCCTGCTGGCTTCACTGGACATGTCTCCACTCAATAGACCTCTCTTCGGATGAAGAGTCCTTGTTCCATACCAGTATTTCATGGAATTGTAGTCTGTGATCACTTGATTCCTAACATTATTCTTCACTCTCTGGACTTTTAAACCTCCTCAGCACTCTTTTTACCATGTTTCCTTCTTTAAACCTTGCTTTCCAGTTCTTTTTTGTGTATTATCGTGCCTCTTGCAACTTAAGCTCCTTGAAAGTAGCAATTTTCTCTTTTGTGCCTATACTTATATTCCCAGAGCTTAGTAGTGTTCCTGTCACTTGGTAAGCATCAATAAATGGTCTATCTGTCTCTGTTTCTGTCTATTCCTTCCTTCCTTCCTTCCTTCCTTCCTTCCTTCCTTCCTTCCTTCCTTCCTTCCTTCCTTCCTTCCTTCCTTCCTCCCTTCCTTCCTTCCTTTCTCCCTCCTTCCCTCCCTCCCTTCCTTTCCCTCCCTTTTTCCTTTCTTTCTTTCTTTCTTTCTTTCTTTCTTTCTTTCTTTCTTTCTTTCTTTCTTTCTTTCTTCCTTCCTTCCTTCCTTCCTTCCTTCCTTCCTTC
>NW_027187378.1:45973592-45996732 GCF_028583685.1 Petaurus breviceps papuanus | reverse complement strand
GGGGGGGGGGGGGGAAGAGAGATCAAACTTTATCCTATTTCTTTCTTTCTTTCTTTCTTTTTTAAAGCAATCAGGGTTAAGTAACTTGCTCAAGGTTACATGGCCAGTTATTTTTTTGTGTGGGTGCCGAGTATCTGAGGCTGGAACGTCTCCAGACACTGGGGCCGGCACTCTTACTCACTGCGCCACCTGGCCGCCCCTAAGCAATTGGGGGTAAGTAACTTGCTGAAGGTTACATGGCCAGTTATTTTTCTGTGGGTGTTAAGTATCCAAGCCCGAACCAATCCCAGGTCTCCCGACTCTGTGGCTGGTGCTCTTACTCACTGTGCCACCTGGCCGCACCCCCTATTTATTTCTAAACAACTGCCAAAATAATCTTCCTAATCACTGGCCTGATCCTTGTCACTCACTTGCTCAAAATTTTCAGTGACTCTATGACCTTGAAAAACAACAACCAAAAAGCAGTTTCTTCAGCTTGCCGTTTAAAACCTTCATTTACCATTCTCCAAACTGCCTCTCCCAACTTACTTTGTTTTATTCTCCTTTATATAATATCTGTTCCAACCAAATCAATTAAGCTTGACATTCCAGATATCTTCTCTATGCCTTCAGATAGCCTTCTGTTGTGTCTGAATTGCAACCTGTCCTTATCTACATGTCTTAGAATCTATAGTTTATTTCAGGTCTCCTCTCAGGTGATAAGATCATAAGATTATAGATCTACAGAGAATGGCCTTATGAGACCATATAATATACCCCCCTCAGGGAAAACTGAGGCAGAGAGATATTTACCAATTTCCCAGATCACTCAGCTGGAGTCTTAAGTGATTTTATTAATTGTGCATTTAATACCTTATGCACATATCATTTGTTTAATATCTGTCCTGATCTCCCTCAGATTTTAGTGTTCTTTCTTTCCTCAAATTGCCTCATTTCATACTTATCCTATGCCTATATGCATGTTTAGTACAGGACCTGGAACATGGTAGGTACTTAAATGCTTAATGATTTGACTTGGGTTATGTGTATATGTACACACATAGCAGGATATAAGTTTTGTAGCAGGATATAAGTTCTTTAAGGACAGTTAGGTGGCCCAGTGGATGGAGTGCCCAGTCTGGAATCAGGAAGATTCCATTTCCTGAGCTCAAATCTGGCCTCAGACACTTCCTAGCTGTGAGATCCTAGGCAAGTCACTTAACCCTCATCTATAAAATAAGCTAGAGAAGGAAATGGCTAAACCATTCAAATATCTTTGCTAAGAAAACTTCTAAATGGGGTCATGGAGAGTCAGATATGACTTGAACAACAGCAATAAGTTCTTTGAAGGAAAGGACTGTTTTTGATTTTTCATCTTTGGAACCTCAGATCCTAGAATAGTGCCTCACATAGCCTAAATATCCACTAAATGGGAATTAAATGAAATAGAAATAAATTTACTTTCTAGATCTTTTCTTGAGAGTCAAGTTGTATATTGGGAACCCGGGTGTAATTCTGAACATGACCCAGCTAACTTTTAACACATTCATGTTTATTTGAATTTAACATAATTGTGGGACTTTCTCCATCCCAGAACCTCACGCATAATTCATGTTTTCTGATAGCATTATCAGTATCATTCTGTGTGTGAATTTCTGGAACCCTGTTGCTACCCTTAGTCCCAGCTTGTTTCCTTTGTTTACTAAGACCATTAATAGGAGACCACCTTTTCTATCTTTTCTGTGGTAGATATAGTATTGCAACCATGTACTCTGGATAAATGTTTAGGTCCATTTCTAACCTTCAATGCCTTCATGAGTTAAAAAACAAACAAACAACAACAAAAAACTGAAGTTCATCATCTTTCCCCCTAAATTCTTCCACCCACAAACTGCCCAATTATTTGCAAAAGTACCACTATTCTCCCAGTCCCTCAAGTTGATAAACCATCTGTCATTCTATACTCCTCACTGTCTTTTATACTACCACCCCACCCATGTTCATCTTTGGCTCCTGAATTATCTGGTTTCCTTCAAGTTTCAACTAAAATTGCATCTTCTTCAGGAAAGCTTTCCCAATATCTTTTACTTCTAGTGCCTTCCTTCTTTCAAACATGTCACATTTATCCTGTGTAAAACTTTATTGTACATTTGTGTTTGTTTATCTCCCCCTTTTCACTGTAAGCTCCTTGAAGTCAGGGACTGGTACTGGCAGATAGTAGTTGCTTAATAAAAATTTATTAAAATACTAACCCAATTTGAATAAATTGTCTATTATAACACTGAGGAGTTCAAATGTAATTTTGGCCACTGTAACTGTTAAAGAAAATTTTCTAGTGTTTCTACTATTCCTCTTGCTGAATGAGGGTTAAAAAGAGAAAAGAAAGGAAAAGAAACAGAAATGGAAACCTTGAGTGCTATAGCCTGGTAGGGATTTGTTAGGAAATCACCCAGCAATCGTTTATTCCAGCATGAGCTTTAAAGTCCTCTGGGTAAGGGATTTTAATGCACAGTCTCTTTCTAAAAGGAAAAATACTATCCTTTACTCAATGAGTGGTTTATTCCTCAAAACAAAGAAAGATTTATTTCATGTAAAAAATGTTCACTGTCTTGAGATTCAATACAATCAACTGAAGATTCTCTAGCCATCTTGGTTATCTTTTGAATCCTGCATTGCTTCAATGGATCTGGATTGGATTAATGTGATTATGTACTCCACTGATTCAGATCACAACCCATCCATATCTGTCCATATTCCTTCACTTTTGTCCACCCGCACACCCCCCATAAATTCATTCTTAGAATTAACTCAATATGTGGGAAATGTTCTTTGAATTCTTTTGGAGTCCACAGACTGTCATTTATTCCTTACTCTAACCAAATGATCAACTCTTCTCCATTTTTGATAATGTGGGTTTTTGTTGTTATTGACACCATCTACCCTGTTTCCCCTGTCTAAGTTCTTATTTTAATGTGTTATGAAATAATATGCTGTGAAATAATGTCAAACCTGCCCACAGCCACCATGTCTCCTGTCATTACCCTATGAGAAAACCTCAACTTCAGTCCTTTGGAGACTATAGTACTCTAACTCATGTTATTGTTCTTTTATGGAAATATGTATATGTGTATTTTCAGTAGTTCATGCAGAAGTAGAGGCAGAAGACCGCTGTTTATATCAGCAATCTACACTTTACCAGTTTTGTGATTTTGGCTAAGTTAGTCACTATTTCTGACTCTCAGTTTTCTCACCTCTCAAACTGGGACAATATTGGTCAAAATTCCTTAAATTGATTACTGTAAAGAAAATACACTTTAAACTTTGAGTCATAAAGATGTAGATTAGCACCATAACTTGCAGTTTCATAGCACTTTAAAGTTTGCAAAGCACTATACAGCTATATCTTATTTGAGTCTCAAACTTCTGTGAAGTAGGTAGTGTAGACAACATTATATCTACTTGACATGTGATGAAACGGACATACAAAAAGCTTGTGACTTGTCCAGTTGCAAAGAGATAGTATCACAGAAAGTATTTCAATATGTTTTTTGTTATTATTATTCCAAGTCCAACATTTTATGTACTATACCATGCTGAGATTGTGACTTCTTTTGGAATGAAGACATTTATTTCTACATTATAAATATTTTATTATAGATTTACGATATATATATAAATATTTATGCTTATTTTATATTATTTAAATATCTGTATTCATGTTCCTGTATTAAACTATATTGTACATTTTATTACATATTATATGTTTTTGTGTTATGACAATCATTCATTACTATCACCATGATCATGATCATCACCTGAACATAATGGAGGTCTGGCCCCAGATTATTAGAAACTATGCTAGCAGAATAAAAATTCAATAACATCCTACAAAACATGTTTTGATTTGCAATAGACTGTGGTTGTCATAAAAAGTCAACCTATTAAAACATTTATCAAGATAGGGTTTTCCATCAGGTGATGATTGGGAGGACAGAAGAGAAGTATTAGAAGTTTCATTAGAAACTAATAAAGATGATTAAGGTGTGGAAGAATCATGATTTACATCATGGAGAGTAGCAGGTGGAGAGACTAAAGTACATTAACTCTTGGAATCAGAGCTATTTTGAAGCATTAAAGTATACAAAAACATGAATATAAAAAGTCATGTAGGTTGTGAGAAATAGGAGTTTTATGGATTCAGCTGTCCTCGACTTGATTCTTTGGATTCTTCTAGATTTTTCTGCTCTTGAAATGACTCTTCCAATTGAATTCATCCTAACTACCATAGGATGAAGCTACACACAAATTTTTTGTGTTTGTGTTGCTTGTGTGACCCAAAATATCTTTCTTCCTTTTTTTTCTCCTTATCCTATCCCTACCCATCCTTCAAATTTTTTTTCCCATTCTTCCTCTTCTAGAATCTCTTCAAGCTCACACTGGACTCTTGATTTATTGAGATATAGTACTGAAAGTCTCCATTATACAACATAACATGAGTATCAATTGGATTTGGTTTTTCTGATTCTTTGAAGTACATAGGTTTGTCATAGATCTATTCCCAATCACTACAAGTTCCAAGAAAGTAAGGATTATATCTTATATTTTTTTAACACCCTACTATGCCAATTTGCACTAAGAATTGGAGAGTGTAAAAAATTATTTGTGGCTGTGTTCACTTATTGGTTGTGAAACTAAAACAAAACAGAAGGGAGAGTACATTGTGCAATAAATAGTGAGGGATCAAGCACAGCTGGTCTGACTATTGTCTTATTTCTTAATGTATTTTTAATCTGTGTAAACCTGTTGTTTCCTTGTAGAAACTAAGTGAAGGACCATGTTCTGACTTAGCTGTAATGCGGGGAAATAATTAAAAAACTTAACATACTCACATCTGCAATAAGGATGTTTCTCAGCGTAGTTTTTGCTAATGCTTCCAGGAAGCTGGCTACCATGCCAATGGCATGACTAGTTGCTTGGCAACATCAGGACCCAAGCTTTAGTTTCATGCTGAGACACTTATTTGGAAAGTAGGTGCATGGATATCTGGGAAAGTCACCTTAGGACATTATAATATGGTATCCATACCTGGAGCACAATAAAGTATTGAGATGAAATTCAGGAAATTCAGTAAGAAAAGAAATCATTTTTTAATTAAACAGAAAGACAATTTAACTCATAAATCATATACCTAACCTTTTAATGTGTGTTATCTTCATCACATAAAATAAGGCAGTAGGTTATAGTGGACTGACAGATGGCCTTAATCAGGAAAACTTGGGATGAAATCTAGTCTTTGACAGTACTGAATATGACATTGGGCAAGTTATTTAACCTCTGGTTCCCAGGAAACTCATTAATGCTATTACTGTTTGAGAAGTAAATCAGAATTAGTGGAGGCAGGTTCTTTATTGGAAATTCCCTCTCTCAATTAACTCAGATCAAGTATGAAAAGTTCTTCATCACCATCCTCATCATCATAATTCAGGGGAAAGAGTTCTGATTTTGGAGTCAGAGGTCAGAGGATGTCAATTCAAATTCCATCTCTTACTACTACCTGTATTTCTCAAGAAGAGTCACTTAAATAGTCTATTTTTTTTTCTTTTCTGTAAAACGAAGAGATGGGACTTCTTGCTCTAAATCTATGGCCTCATGGCATTATCATCATAATTTATTTATAGAACCCAGTAATGTAGGAGAACCCCCTCGTTCCTTTGCCTCAAATGAAACAGAACATTGATTATGTAAATATTTTTCAAGGACTATTATTGGAGAAGGAACATTTCAAAGTTAATGGAATCTTGCCTTTGTAATTAGGAAGACCCACCTCTAATATACTCTAATACCTCTAATATACTCTAATACCTCTAATATACCATCTACTTAGTTGTGTGAATATTGTACCTGAAAGTCACTTAATTCTGCAAGTTTCAGTTTTTATATCCACAAAATGATGTTGAAATCTTTAGTATTTATCTCTAAATTATTTTAGGACTCAAACAATGTAATATTTTTAAGCAGTTGGAGATGCTAAAGGAAAATTTAATGTAAATTATTAATAATCCATGATACATAACTTAAAAAATCCTAGTCTGAAACAATTGATATGTCATTCAAAAAGACTTGAATAACAGATCTCTGGCATATTATCAAAATCAGAAACAGTTATTTCATTCATTATATTGTAATATTGATTTTTGTCAGATATATACATATATATATACACACATACACATATGCATGTTTACATATGTGTGTGCATGTACTTTGATTTCCAGTTTTCTTGACCTTAACGAAGTTATGTGAGAATGTTGAAAAACCATTAATAGGGAATTTCCCAATTCATATATAATAGTCCTAATCAGCTTCTCTTCCAATTTTTACTCATTCTTATCAACTGGGTCACCAGAGAGTACCTGCTATTCCTAGGTTCCCTTGTATAGTTTGAGGATCCAAAATTCTACTATTATATGTGAGTCCCTATTAGTGTGCTTCCCCTTAATAATCTGCTTGTAGACATGATAATCTTTTAGTAAGGGCATTTACTGAGATTCCATAATTTTTTTCAAAAAGTACCTACAAAAGAATTCTGCAAAAACCTGGGACCAGCTTTTTCACAAATCCACAGGACATCTCTCATAAGATGGGGCACAAATTCAAAAAAGTGAAGTGCACATGTGGGGAATATGGGGAATATGACATATGGTCAAGGGTATTCACTGCTCTGATACCATAGGAATTTGAATTCCTTTCGCTTCTGTGAAATCCTCATGCTCATATCCCGTAGACAAAGCAGCACTTTTGGAAAGGTTTTTCAATTGGCCACCTAAGGTCTGTTCCTCTCTGAAAAATAACTCTGAATTGCCAGAGCTAATTCTTCATTCATATATATATATATATATATATATATATATATATATATATATATATATATATACACATATACACACACACACGCATACATACATATGTATGCTTATGTATATACAATGTATATATATGTGTGTGTGTAGTTGGCACATATACAATGTATAAATATATGTACTTGGCCTTATTTTCCTCTGCTTGAAGTTACTCTCCTTGAAGTAACTGAAACGATTGCCTCTATATACCTTGAACTGTATCTACAACTTTTGAATGGCTATCTCTTTCTGAGTGGACTTGTTGCTAGATGACATGACAGAGGGTGAGAATACAAAGAAAGAACACCCAAGAGTGAGTCTGACTCAGCACTCCAAATTTTTTTTCTCCACTACAGGATGATGCGAGTACTGACTGAAGAGATAGGAACTCAGTTTTTTAATGACTCTCAGAGATATGACCAGTTCTCAATATAGTCAAAGTTATTGTCTTTTCCAGTTTAGAAAAAAAGGTATTTATACTTTATAAATGGATCACCAGTAGTGAGTACATTATTTTTCATTTTAACTGCATCAAATATGAATATGCCAATTGGGGAGGAATTAAATGTCTTTCTATTACAAATAACATTTTAGAGTTCAAAGAAATTATATAGATCACCTAATTCAAACTTCCCATATCATAGTAAGAACATTTGGGCCTACAGATATTAAGTGACCTACTCAAGTTTATATATCTTGATAGTGGCAGCAATGGGACAGACCAGTTAGATCTTTATGGCACTTACTACTTACACTGAACCTCTTCAGTTTGAGCCATGATGAACAAAAAGGATTCTTTTTTCGACTTAAAAAGATAAGTAGTTATTTTGAGAAAAGATGTACTGACATTAATTGCAGTAAAGTGATATAGCATGACTGACTTCCATGCACAAGCCAATCACATCTCCTCCCAATCAGAAGATATATGATAACATACGTAAGAACTTTGATTTTCTAAATATTAAGGACAGAACATTAAGCTTAAGCCTAAGTGTCTTGGCGGATAAAGCACTGAACCTGAAATAAGGCAGATCAGAGTTTGAATCTAGTGCATTTTTTAGCAATATGACCCTAGGCAAAGCATTTGCCTCAGTTTTCTTATCTGAAAAATGAAGAAAACATATTTATAAACATAAAATGAGATAAAATTTGTAAAGTGCTTTGCAAATTTTAAAGAAACATGTATTATTAGGGTCATATATTAGGGTCCTTATAAAGGAGTCATTTTTCTGAACCAATGGATGCAAAGAAAATTATTCAAACTGCATGTTTTCCCCAAATTCTGAAATTTTATTTAAGATCTCAAATTGGAAGAATCTTAGGAGTTAGCTAGTCCAACTCATTCTTTCTCTTTTTGATAAAGAAACAGAAGCCAAGAGATCTTGACTTATTCAAGACAACAGAAGTAGTAAGGGGCAAAGCTGATATCCAAACCCAGATTTTTCTTACTCAAAATTCAATGCCCTCTCCTTTCTAACAAGCTTCCTTGAGTCAGATGCTATTTTTTTTTTTGAGTATAGCTATCTCATCTCACAAAGTTAAAATCTTGACTGATTACTGTTAATGAAGGTAGCATGGAAATGTATTAAAAGCAGAATAACAATCTGGATAGGTTAAAACCTACTGCTGCTGGTATTAAGGCATTATTCATATAAGTTAATGCATAACTCCCTTTGACTAGGTAGGTGCCAAAGACAAACAAGTGACTTCAGAAACCCTGATATGAATTCTGGGACTGAATATAGATCAGGCTAAAATTGAATATACTTTGGAGGTATGTATTCATATTGACAAAACTGGCTGTGGCTTGGGTAATATAGACCTTCTTGGGATATAAACAAACTGCTTATTGAGTCATTGACTGAACTGATGGCAGGAATTCATGCAGTCAAGGAAACCTTAATACTGAATTGATCTTGCTGTATTCCTGAATTTTCTTGATGAAACGACTATGGTATAGTGGAAAGGCTACTGAAAAGATTAAGTAATCTGAAGGGCAAAACATAATAGACTGCAGAGAATATATTAGTGAGTGTTTTTGCATGTGTTTGTGTATGTGTGTGTGCATGTGTGTGTGTGTGTGTGTGTGTGTGTGTGTATTGTCCTTGGTCCTATAAGAACTGTAAGAACTGTGACGGAATGTGTCATTATCAGCTCTGTGAGCTTGGGCAAGTCACTTTTTTTTTAAGATTACCTACCTACAGAAGGGGCAGAATGCTCTAAAATCCAATTACTTATTGATCTCTAAAGACACTTTTTAGTTTTAACATTCTACAACATGACATTTTAACATACTCCCCTATCTTCTACTAAGTAGCTCTGTTGAAACTCTACAAGTGATTTCTTCTCTTTGGGCCTTAGCTACCTCATCTACAAAATGAGGGAGTCGAATCATACTGATGATGATAACGATAACCATAAGGAGCAGATTCAACTCAATCATGGCTCCTTCCTTCTCATTTACTGTGCAATCACTGGTTGTAACATCAGGATCTTTGAGCCCCCACAGGTATTCTTTATTTTTCTCTGAAGGAAAGTGTGTAGACCCAGAAGTTCATCCAGATAATTCAACCAATGGTGCCTTTCCTGCTTTCTTCCTTCTCCCAATCCCTTCCCCTACTTTCCCTGAAAATGAAGGGGTCAACCAATTGTGATAATAGTAATGATAACAATAATAACATCTGGGCTTAGATTTATATAATGCTTTACTGTTACAGAGTGCTTCATTTCTATTCAAGGAGTTGTCCTTAATGATTCAAAAATCAACTTCAAAAGAAATCTTCAGTGAAATGTTACAGAGACTCATACTGCTTTTTTTATTTTTATTTTTTTATCAACAACCTGGATAAAGGACTAGATGGCATACTTACCAATGTTGCTAGGGATAAAAAGATTTTGAGGGGAAGATGCAGGAAAGTCTTGGGTGACCAAGTTGGGATCCAAAAAGACTGTGATAGTGCAGAAATTTGCTCCAAATATAATAAACTGAAATTTAATAGTTGTGTTTGGTCATATACTTTGAAGATAGCAAAAAAAAAACACAAGTAAAGATTAGAAAAGGCATGATTGAGTGGGAAATTTGTATAAAGGTAATCTGGTAACCACAAGTTTGTAGTGGGCTACAAGCTCAGTGCGAGCCATCAGGGTCAGAAAGCAGCTAAGGAAACTAATTGGATTTAGTGTAGTTGTTCAGGCATTTCAATGTTCTCTGACTCTTTGTGACCCTATTGGGGGTTTTCTTGGTAAAAATACTGAAGTGATTTGCCATTTCCTTCTCTACCTCATTTTATAGAAGAGGAACTAAGACAAACAGGGTTAAGTGACTTGCTCAGGATCATAAAGGTAATAAGTATCTGAGATCATGCTCAAAATCAGGAAGATGAGTCTTCCTAACTTCAAGCCCAGCACTCTATCCATTGGGCCACCTAGATACCCCCAATTGGATTTAGGCCTCCACTAAGAAGAGCATACCTTTCAAGAATAGTGAGATCCCTCTATATTCTTTTCCATCTATATAACTCTATTTAGTTCTGGGCCCTAAGGTCTAGAAAGTATTTTAAAAGCTGTAGAGTGACCAGAAGAAAGCAAACCAGATCATTTATGGATTTTTTTTTCCTTGACTTGTGAAGATAAACATAAGTTTCTTATTTAACCTGGAAATGAGAATAGTTGTGGAAGGGAACATAATAATGGTACTCTTCATATGGCATAAAGACTGTCATAAGAAAGAAGGATGAGTCTAGTTATGTTTTGCTTGAGAGTGGAATGGAGAGCAATGGGGGTAAAGTCTTAAAGAGGTGAGTTTAAGCATGAGATCAGGAAACCTTTCCTAATAGAGAAAAAGCTCTCAAAATTTTGGGTCTAAAATTTCCTTGCCTTGAGGACCTCAAAAAACCTTTTATTTGTATGAGTTATACATACTTATATTTATATTATAAATTCAAATTGTTGCATTTAAAATATATGCTTATTAATTCATTCAAAAGTAATAATGAACCATCACATATTAACATAACATTATTATGAAAAAAACAACCTATATTTTCCAAAAGAAAACAAAAGAAACTTAGTGAGAACGGTGGCATGGTTTTGCATATACTTTACAAATCCCTTTAATGTCTGACTTAATAGAAGACAGTTGGATTCTCATATCTACTTCTGCATTCTATCTAATGTGAGATGTTCTTTTTTGAAGTATATGAAAAAAACTGACCTGACATAAATATGTATTTAGAAAAAGAAAAAAAAACATTTTAATAGACAAATAACACCTTAGTATTATTGTAAAAATGGTTTTGACTTTATAGACTTCTCTCCTCCCCCCCCCAAAAAAAGTGTTTCAGGGACCCCCCAAGTGATGCACATGCCATGCTTTGAGAATTGGTGAATCAGAAGTATTCCAGAATGGAAAAGATTGCCTTTAGCAGTAGTGATTTCCAGATTCATTGGAAGGAGGATGTTCAATTGTCAACTATTTTGTTGATGGTTTTTTGTTTTGTTTTCTTTTTAGTACAGGTTGGACAAGGTTGCCCCCTGAGAACTCTGTAATTTTGTGACTTTAAGGTATGCAAAAAATCTCAGTGGTCTCTTCTAGACTCAATATTTTTTAATTCTATCAACATTAAAAAACAAACAAACACCACCAAATAAGATGAATTCCTTTCTTTTAGGTTACTAGTCCAAGCAGATATCCTGGAAAAGGCACAGACCATAAGTGCATGGTTTGGTGAGTTCTACAAAATCAGAAGAAAATAGAAGATTTAGAAGTAGATGGAACCTTAAATTTTTTTTCCTTGGAAATGTTCATTTTCCAAATGAGGAACTTGAAATCCAGAATAAGTAAATTGTACTCAAGGTCACACTAGTAAATAGCAGAACCAGCTTCCTCTGATTCTAAATCCAGAACTGCATCAACCATATCATACTTATTCCATTAAAAAAAAATTTCCAAGAACAGTGTTTGCCAGAAAGTAAAAGCATTGCTGTTACTGTGACTTCTAAACAATGAATCAAAATCTAAAAGAAAAAATAAACAATGAATCAATCAATCAGTCAGACGGCTATATGCCAAGGATATAAGGACAATAATGAAGCAGTTCCTGACTTCAAGGAGGTTACACATTTTATTAAGATAGAATATCTGTCTTATTCTATATAAGACCATCAGATGATCATCCAATGCAAAGCTCAAGTTCATACCTCAGAACCCTCAGTACTGGGAATATGAGTCTTAGTAGGGGTGAGGGGTAGGGATTTAGAGAGGAGGGAGCTGGAAAGGGGAGAAGGATTTAGAGAAAAGAAAAAGTCAAGCTTTAAGAAGTAAAAATGCTTGATAGTAAACTGTTTTAGGGGGGTACTCACAAAAATCTGTCTCTTGTGTCCTTATCTTCCATCCCCTGGAATATTGCAGCTGCTTCTTAGTCTCCCTTTTTGGAGCAAGTTCCCTATCCTCTTCCACAGTTACCTACATGCTATTTCTAAAGAGTAGGCCAGGATATGTCATTCAACAGCACACAAAGCTCCAGTAGGTCACTATTGCCTCTAGAATAAAATACAGACAACTCTGTTTCTCATTTAAAATCCTTCAGTCTAACTTCAGACTATCTTTCCAATATTATTATATGCTTTTTCCTTTAGTGCACTGTATGAATGAGTCAAATAGTGTAACTTGCCAAGCCTATAGCACACAATTACATCTACTATGTATAAATGCCTTTTATAGGTTGCCCTCCTTGCCAGAAATGCGCTCTTTGGAATTGCTAAACTTAAGGGTTACCTCCTACATGAGGTCTTTCCTGATCCCTACACCAAAGCACCTAATCTTGTAGCCACACTTCCCCCCTCTCCTTAACCCAAAAGTACTTGCATTTAACTGGCACATATTTATATTTAATTTTATTTCTTTTTTTGGAGGAAGAAGGTAGGGCAACTGGGGTTAAGTGACTTGCCCAATGTCACATGGCTAGTTTTGTGTTGTGTCTGAGGCCAGATTTGAACTCAGGTCCTCCTGACTCCAGGGCTGGTGTTCTATTCACTGCACCACTTAGCTGCCCCAAATTTAATTTTTTATATGCATATATGTTTTTTCCCCTGATCAAATGTATGTTCTTTGTGAAGAGAGACTTTTTTCTTTTTTGTTTCTTATATCCCCAGAACTAGCAAAGTACCTAGTATATAGTAAGCACTTAAGAAATGCTGATTTTAATTACCAACAGTTGGGAATCACTGGTTTGGTCAAAATGTGCAGATATAGCTTTGACTCTCAGCTTCCAATAGGAATAGGTAGTTCTTGCCCCTACCCCTACCCCAACCCAGCTTTCCAACATATTGACATGGTTTAGGTGCTTTCAAATCATGCCACTGACTTGGTAGGGAATTATATGACCTCAGTATCAGAGAAATGATGTAGGCTCAAGTGCAGATTTGCATAAACCATGCATTAGAAAGTCCAAAATTGAAAGTGGGATAACTAAGTAAAACTCCCAGCTGAATGACAGACTTATAAGTATGCAAATGAGGAGTCTAGGACTGACTTCCAGTGGTCTGTAGTAAATATATTGTTGAAAATGTAGACAAAAGTATGGAATTTAAGTCCACACAGTGTTTTCTTCTAAGTACAACACTTAGAGCCAGCTTTTATTATAATACCCCGAATCTATTGAGCATTCAAATCAGCTGATAGCATTTTTAAATCACAGTTATTTTGGCATTTCTTATTGAAAGCAATAGAGGAACGACCAGAAGTAATAAATTTGTTTGTGAAAAGCAGCCTTGCTTGTCGCCGTGGTACATTGTTGTAACTAGGGTAAAATTACACAATAAATTTACAGATTTATGGCCCTTATCGTTGGCCATGGCCAGATTTCTCCTTTTTTCCCTGGGCATGTGCATTTGTGTTTCAATGTGGATATGTGTTTATTTTTTAATCATCACTGCATGAAAATAAAAAAAAAAGTGTGCAAACTAGAACAGGCTCAGGATATTTCCACGAATGACAGGTCACAGTGTTCCTTCAATTCACAGAAGAGACTCACTTCAGTGTTCTGTCAGAGAAACTCCAGGGAGGGCTTCTCCACAGGGTGCTATGGTGGGGAGTTAATGTTCTCTATCTGATAGGGCCGTAGCTACATATGCCAAACAAATATTTGCTTTTTTAATATAGATATTAAAATAATCTGAGAAAACTCATTTAAAAAACCTAGTGGTTAAGGGCATAATGCAATCACTTTAATCAATAATCTTTTGGGGCTATAGTTAAATAGTTCAGCAAAATACCCAATAATTATCTCTCTATTTCTTCTAATATTTGGCTTCTTATTCAGTCTCTCAATGTTGCAGCTGATCAAAATCTCATTTTTGCTATGTTTTGTGATTTTATGAGTTATTAAACTCTGACTTTTCTCATCTCTAAAATAATAAAGTACTCAGATGTATTTGTGATCTCAGTCATTCAGGAGTGCCATCCAGTGACATAGACCACAACCCTTCATGCCTGACCATCCTTTGTGACTCTTGTTCACATTCACCCAAAAGTTTGACCCAAGGATTTTCACAGTATGCTTGAAGCCTTCTTTGTTTTCTTCCAACATTGAAGGTGCCAGGGGAGCACTCTGGCTGTCCATCCGTCATTCCTAACATTTGACATATGACTAGACCATGTTGTCTTCCTGTTTTACAATTCCTTGATGACTTCCTTTATCCTTATTCTTTTTCAGAGTTACTCTTCTGGTACATATAGTGGCCTGCTCACAACCATCATGTGACTGTCCATTGTCTTCTGTTGATACTAATCTTTATGGCTCAACACCAGTGCTATTACATGTCATCTCACTGCCATATAGCTTCCTCAATGTGATGAAATTTTCCCAGTGATTCAAAGAAATTGATGAAGTTTCACTGTAGGCCTACTCCAGAGCCATATGATCATCAGTTTGACAGTGGGAAACTTTTTTGTGTCCTGATACTTTAGAAAGCAATATATACCAAAGTAAATCAGATTGATTCAAATGCCATCAGATGAAAATCCTTTAGGGAAGACATTGCTGATCAATAAAGCAGACAAACCAAACATTCACATGAAATGGACTGAAGACATGAATACTTTATCTTATAAATATCTTTAGCCCTAAACCAATCTAGATGAAATAAGAAGAAATACAGGAGTTATTAAAAATCTGAAAATGGAAAAGTTTAGTAATATAAGGTCTTGGAAAATTTTCATTTGATTTTAGCTCCAGAAATTGTACCTAATACATATAAAGCATATAAAAACAATAGGATGAATATCTCTAATATTTTTGAAAAGGAGATGGCCACGTCTACTAACAGAAGTTTAAAAAGTCTTTCTTTTGGGGGGGAATTGGGAAGTAGGGGTAGGATTTATGGCAAAATTCAACTTAAGACCACTTATACCAAAACTGAGATTAAAGCCTGTGGAATTTGATATAACTGACTTAAACACATTATTACATAATATTTTATAGAAAGTACAGAAAAACTTCAGAACTTGCATACAATATTATAGACAGTGACCCTTGCTATTAAGATGCTCAATTTTAAGCATCAAATACCTAGCTTTGTAAGAAAGCATTTGAATATCTACAGAAAATCATTCAGAAATTATTCCAAAATCTGGTTGGTGTTGTCTGTTAAAAAAAAACCTAGAAAATTATATTGTGTAAATAAAAGCAACAAAAAAGAAACAGGAAGAACAGAAACAAAAATATAACACAAATTCCAGGTAACCTTAATTAGCCAGTGAAAGCAGAAGTCAAAAGTTTAAGGTGATTTGAAGTTTCAAAGGAGCGTAAAGCACAAAATAAGCATTAAAAATCAATTAAAACTTTAATAAAGAAGAATGAGAAACAAATACAAGGAGAATAAGACTGCCCCTCCTCCAAGGAGGAGTATGTGGAAATTTTCTTGTCCTCTATATCAGGATCTCCAAACTTTTCTTCTTTCATACACTCCTCTCAGTTAAAACAAAAGAATGCATGCTTTTGATACGTTTGTTTTTATTTTTAAGTACTTTCTTTTATATATTTTATCATACTAATAATTATATACATAACAAAACTTTCCCATATTGAGATTTAAAAGTATGCTGCAAAGGGGAAATCATATTTTATACTAGAGTAAATAGGCAACCATGGGAGTTTACTGTGTGGGAAAGTGATCTGAACAGAGCAGTTATTTAGACAAATCACTTTTTATCAGTTGTACAGATGATGGATTAGAGAAGATAGAGTCTTGAGATAGGGAGACCAATTAGAAGGCAATTGCAATAGTACAAAAAGCAGGTAAAGAGGTTGCAAATTAGGATAGTGGTTATGTGAGCAAACAGAAAGGGAAAGATGCAAGAGAAATTGGGGAAGGACAAATGACAAAATTTAGCAATCATTTTTATATGTGGAGTGAAGGAAAGGAAAGTGTCTAAGATGTCACCAAATTTGCAAACCTGACTGACTCGAAGGATGTTTTTACCTTGATGGAGAAAAGACAAGGTAAGAAAGAAGCATTTATGTAGTGTTTACTATGTACCAGACCTTGTCCTTAGCACTTTTTACAAATGTATCATTTGATCCTCACAACAGTTCAGGTGATGTAGACTCCATTGTTACTCCCATTTTACAGTTGAAGAAATTGAGGCAAATAGAAGCAGGATTTGAACTGAGTCTTCCTAATTCCAGGTCCAGCACTCTTTCATTGGTCTACTAGTTGTCTCTGTTGTGGAAATTTAAAAAAAGAGTGAGTTTGCAAACAAAAATAATATAAAGAGATTTACAGCGTCTACACCTTTCAGGTGAGTCACTCTGTCCAAAATAAAAAGTGGGAAATAGTGTGCTTGCTAGTTATTCACTGCCTTGAATCAACCCGTTCACTCTCCTTAAAGTAACTGCTCAAGCCTTGAGGTTATGTGGGGTGAAAATGGTGTATTGTTAGGTAGGGATTTGTTTTAAATGAACAAAAGCTTATTTTTCCCCCTCTTCTACGTCTCTCCTCCCAAATTGAAGGAGAGAAGACTTTATAACAAATATGCAAAGTCAAAACAAATCCCCATATTGACCACATCCCTAAATATATGTCAGATATGCTTTCATTGGAGAAGAGCTCCACAATTGACTCTATGTGTCAAGTAGAATATGACCCATCATCCCACCCTTTGATGAGTTGATTAAATGCTTTGGGAAGACACTTTAAGGTCTCTCAGTCTCATTTTTTCTCCTTTAAAATTAAAGTACTGAATTATATGACATCTAACGTCCCTTCCAACTCTACATATATGATCCTATGATGTGCTCAGAATCACAAAGCTAAATCAGTAGACAAAGTAAATGAGGTCTTATTTCTCAAGACAGAGAAGCTAAATTCATCCCAAGAACAAAATAACCTAACTTTAATGGAAGTTGGATAGATGAGAGAAGCAGAAAATTAAATCTATTCCTGAACAACAGTTAGACGGTACCTTCATACTATAGTAAAGGTAATTTTCCATATTCTCTTTGACCTCTGCCTTGTGAAGACTAACGATGAAAGATAGCCTATTACTTCCAAATGCATCAAATTCCACTTTTGGATAGCCTAGATTGTTAGGATTAATTTTTCTCTTTACATCAAGTTTAAAAGTATCACAGTGTAACTTTTACCCATTGCTCCTAGTTTTTTTTTTTTCCCCTTATAGTGTCAAAGTGGGTGGGAGGGAATCTAATCCCTCTTCCTCTCTTTCAAAACATGGAAAACAGCCATCATGCTGACACTTTCTTTCCCCTTCTCTAAAATAAACATATTGTTGTCAACAAGTGCCTGTGTTCAAAAATTGCCAAAGTACCAGCACACCAAATACATGGTTAAATACAATATAATAGCAAAAGTATCACTTTTTTAAGGGGATAGGAAAAAATACAAATTAACTGGGGAAGTTCACATTTCCAGCTGCACGACAAAGCTCTGGTAGAGACTATGAATAAGCCACAAGAACCTTCTGGCATCATGAACTCAAGATAGATGGGGGGGGGGGTGGAGGTGAGGGAGAATAAGCATTTATATCTGTGCCAGGCACTGTGCTAAGTACTTTTGCAAATCTTATCTCATTTGAGCTTCTTAACAACCCTTTGAGGCAGGTTCTTCTATTATATTCCTTTTACTATTGCAGAAACTGAGGCAAACAGACATTATGTGATCTGTCAAAGTTCACGTTACTAGTAAGTGTCTGAGGTCAAATATGAACTCAGGTCTGACTCCAGGCTTAGCATTACATCCACTGTTCCATGAAGACTACCATGAATCAACTAGGGCAAACCCTTAGCTATTCCACCTAAAGAGTCACATAGATAACTGTGCTTACAAGTAAGGGAGACCTATTGCCATGAAGTGCAGAAGCAGGTGCTGTATAGTCCCAATGTCCACAGGACTGGGTCCTTACTACAGCTGCACGTGGAGATAACTTTTTCTACCATGTCTTTCCATAACTTTGTCTTCCATGTCTTTCCATATAAAATCTTCAACCAATTCCCTGTTCCTCAGACATCCTCATGTTTTGTTTTGTTTTGTCTTTCCCCAGCAGTTCTTGCATGCTATATTCCCCAACCCCCTCACTATTTCAGTTGCCCTCTTTTGGATTTTTTCCATGTTGTCTTGTCTTTCCTAAAATATGATGCTCTATAGCATTCCAGATGTGGCCTAATGACGGAATAGTGTAGCAGCCTTATTAGTTTCTTTTAGTACAGACACTGTGCATCTGTCAGTTTGGGGGTTTCAGTTTTCACTTAACGAATACTGATTATGGGGGCAGTTACGTGGTACAGTGGATAGAGTACTGGACTTGGAATCAAGAAATCTTCCCTTCATAAGTTTGAATCTGGCCTTAGATACTTACCTGCTGTATGACCCTGAGTAATTCACTTAATCCTGTTTATCTCAGTTTCTCACCTGTAAAATCAGCTGAGGAAGGAAATGGCAAACCATTCCAGTATCTTTGACAAGAAAACATGAAATATTATGTAATAACAAAGAATCATACATGCCTGAAATTATTGAGTAACAAAAAACAAATCCGAGAATGAAGAAAGGACAAACTCCTCTTTGGGTAAGGGATTGTTTTTTTAATAAAAAAGTAACAACTATAAGCCAATATATTATAATACTGTTTTATTGTGGCCTATGACAAACAGGAAACTAATTGCAAGATATTACTATTATTAATAATGATGATGGATTAGAATTTATATAACACTTTAAAGAATGCAAAATCCTGTATATTTGATTCACACAGCAATTCTATGAATTAGATTCTATTATTATCTTCATTTTTCAGATATGAAAATTGAGACTGAGTGAAATTAAATGATGCCAAGGAACACAAAGTAGGTCTAAGGTGGAATTTGAACTCAGGTCTTCATGATACAAATTTCAGATCTCTTAACCACTAGCATCACAACTCTAAAGCTAAAAGTCACCTCAGAGGCCACTGAATCCAACCCTTTCATTTTATAGATAATGAATTAAAGTTTCTTGGGTGGCTAGGTAGCACAGTAAATAGAGCACCTGCTCTGGAGTCAGGAGGACCTGAGTTCAAATTTGGCCTCAGAAACTTAACACTTACTAGCCTGTGACCTTGGGCAAGTCACTTAACCCCAATTGCCCTGCCTTCCCCTTCAAAAAGCAAAAAAAAAAAAAGAGGTTCAGGGATATTAAAAGTCTTGCCCAAGGCCATACAGTTAATAAGTGTCAGAGACAAAATGTAATCCCAGGTGCTCTTATTCTAGAGCCTATGTGTTTTAGTTTTTCTTTCCCCACTATACTGGTTAGCCTGGAAAGTCTTTCATAGACATTTCAGGGAATCGACCACTCATGTGACTCATTCTTCCCTCCCCTAAATGTCAGCCCTTTTATGATGATTTTGTGTTGGTGTGGTCATGGATTAGATTTGCTGTGTCCCTTCTATCCTACCTGAAAATCCATAGACTTTGAGGGATACTCTGGAAGTTAGCTTCCCCATAGAAGATTTTGATAGCTTTATTTTTAAATATAGGGCAGCACATTTTCTTACCTCTTCTATTGGAAGAGTGATGAGATTCCAAAAGTAAATTCATTAGTGAATTCAGTGAAGAAGGAGGCACCCAAGAATGATGGTAGATTAATTTAATGTCTGTAGTGAAGTCAACAATCTGTCCCCCACCTCATCTCAGTTTCTGTCCCCCTTCCTGAAGCAGCCATCCTGACGTAAGTCAGCCTCAGTAAACAAGTAGTGAACAGCAGGGCTGTGTGGGCTGAAGGTAAATGGGAGTCCAGAGGGGACATATCCTCTCTGGCTGTGTGTTCCAATCTCCCATTACTGGCTTGAAAAATAATATGTTATTAAATCTCTAAGCCTCCAAGAGTTCCAATCCCTTCATACAATTTTGCCTCCCTCAAGTGAATGAGAGCCAAAATTTGTCTAAGTCATTTAAACTGAAATGTCATTTGTGCTGAGCAAAAACTGGGCAGAATGACTATTTCCTTAGTACTGGATTAGGAAGAGCCCATGCATGCCTGAACCTCTGCCCTAGAGAAATTTACAATCTTTGTAAATAGAGGAAATCCCAGATGAAGTTTAAATGTCCAGGTGTTTGAAGCAGTCAATAAAAGTAGCTAGAGGAGACTTCCTAGAAGGGAAAAAGAACTAGATGCCTTGGTATGATACCCCTACAAAGTAGACCCAAAGCAGTCTTTAAGGCTGGCAAACTCTCAGGACCTCTCTATCCTTCACAATGTAGCTTGTGACAGCAGCAGTGATCCAAAATTATGAGTAAAATATACCACAGAATTACTTAATTGACCAGCATTTATTAGGTACCTACTATGTTCCAAGTACTGTAAGTACCTACTTTGTGCCAAGTACAGTGTTCAGCACTGGGATAAAAAAGTAAAAATGATGTTAGTTTTCTTCAAGGAAAAAACTATGATTGGGAGTCATTTGTGTGTGTGTGTGGGGGGGGTATGTAGCTATATATCTTTATCTATATGTCTATGTATCTATCTATATTTTAAAACTATACTAAAACTTATAGAATACTGTGTTTATATCTATGTAATTTATGTAGATAGCTACATCTATACCTATATTTATAACTACACATACACAGAAATGGATGTACAAACATACATGTGTCTACATATATGCATGAACATGTGTTTGGTGTACATATATAAATGCACACAGAGCTATATAAATATATATGGGTATGTATGTGTGTATACACATGTACACACACCTGTCCACATACAGATACATTGTATACCTGTACATGTATATATTATGTGTGTATGCATGTATTGCAGGACACATAGCCCCCCCCCCAAAAAAAAGATACAAGGTAATTTTTAAGGCGAAAGCCCTTAAAATGTTTTGAAAGAACCAAGAAAGGTCTTACATACAAAATGACATTTAAGCTGATTCTTAAATGAATCCAGAGTTTCCAATAAATGAAGGTAAGAAAGGAGTTCATGGCAGACATGTGGGTTAAACAATGAAAAGCAAGAGAAAAGATAAGAAATCTTATAAGTAAGAAATAGCAAAGAGGCCAGTATGAATGAAACCTAGAATAAGAAAGTTGTAAAGTATTTCAAATGCCCAACAGATGTGTCTATATTTTATCCTACAAGTCATAGGGAGCCCTAAGGGTTTACCTGAAGGCAAGAGAAATGATGTGGTCAAACCTAGGCTTTAGAAAAATCACTTTGGCAACTATGTGGGTGAATTAGAGTGAAAAGAGTTATAAGACTGGAGACTAATTAGAAGGTTATTTTAATAGTCTATATGAAAAGTGACAAGTACCCGAACTATTTGGGTGACTATGTGAATAGGAAGAAGGGGACCTATGGGAGAGATGCTGTGGATATAGAAATAACAAGATTTGGCAGCTTATTTAATAAATGGCTTGCAAGAGAGAAATTGAGGACAGCACTGAGGCTGAGAATCTGTATAATGGTAAGAATGTTGCTTTTGACAAAAGAGAGGAGTGAGTGAGAAAGGCAGTATTTTGGGGGAGAGGTAATAAGTTTAACATATTGAGCTTAATATGTCTGGGGGACAGTCATTTCAAAATGCAGGATAGAGATGAGAGACTAGAGCATGAGAGAGAGACTAATACTGTCAATATAGATCCATGAGTTATCTACAAAGAGATGCTAATTAGACACTGAGATTACAGAATCTAAGAAAAAATAATCTTAAAAGTTATAAAGAATCTCAGAAGTAACATAGAATAGAATGCATATGAAGCATAAACCTTCTAGTAACATTCTCAGAAAATGTTCATTCAATCTTCTCTTAAAGACCACTAACTACCTACTTCCTGAAAGCAGTTCATTCTATTTGTGGGAAGAGTAATAGAAACCTAGAATAAGGGAGGTATGGTCCTTCTCCATTGCCTTTGTCACAATGCATCTGAAGTCTTGCATTTGGCTTTAACAAGACTATTATCCAGTAAAGAAGATGGCAATCAGGATAGAAAGAAGTCTATAGCCCTTGTTATAGGAGGTTATATTGAAGGAAGAGCAAATGTTAACCTGCACTAAAGAAGAGTTAGGGGAGTCAGAGATTTGTCATCAAGTACTTGAAGTACTATGTCATGCAGAAGAAGTATGAGACTTGCATTAACCCCCTTCACTCCACTGACACTCTAATGTAGTCCTGCATCATCTCTCCCTCAGATTATTGAAATAACTCTTTGGAAACTTTTTTTTTGAAAACACAACAGTGGACACTGGATAGGAAAAGATCAGTTTATGTCCCAATCCTAAAGAAGGGAAATAGCAAGGAATGTTCAAAATACGAAAGAATTATTCTCAATTCACACACCAGCAAGGCAATGCTTAAGATTCTGCAAGCTAGGATTCAGCAATATGAGAACTGGGAATTACAAGAAGACCAGGCTCTTTTTCAAAGAGGCAGAGGAACTAGAGGCCAAATTACCAACATTTGCTATATTATGGAGAAGGTACAAGGGAGTTTCCAAAAAACAAAAAAACAAAAGCATTTACTTCTGCTTCATTGAGTATGCTAAACTTTTGACTGTGTGGATCACAACAAAATCTGACAAGTCGTAAAAAAGATAGGAATACCAGATCATCTTATTTGTCTCTTAAAGAACCTGTATGTGGGCCAATAGCTAGAACCATACATGGAACAACTGACTGCTTTAGAACTGGGAAATAAGCACATCAAGGATCCATATTGTCACCTTATTTGTTTAACTTATATGCCCAGTACATCACATGAA
>NW_027187378.1:45813269-45970992 GCF_028583685.1 Petaurus breviceps papuanus | reverse complement strand
GAGAGAGAGAGAGAGAGAGAGAGAGAGAGAGAGAGAGAGAGAGAGAACTCTGTGTCTAAGGATGGTAAGAGGCTTAAGTGAGAACAGTAGGTCTTATTGACAAATGAGAACAGGACATATGTCATCATTTGGAAGCTCCTCCCCTATTTTCACCCTCTCTTTTTCTCCACGTATCTTGCCTCATGACCCAATCACTTGCCACAGCAAATCGACTGGACACAGAGATAGAGTCCAAGAGCCATACAGGGTTCGCTGAGTCTTCTTGATCACACCTCAGTGGATTGAATATCTTCACTAAAAATAGACATCCAAACTTTATCATAGGTTACATGTCTCTTTACTTAAAGATTATAAAGCAGTGGGAAGTTAAAGTTACAAATTACAATATTTCTTTTAAGCCAAGGAGAGGCTGGCATCAACACAAAAAGCAGAGAGCACTCCGTCTGTGAGGAAAGGGAGGGGGTAACTGAGGAAACTTCTCTGAGAAGGAAACTTCAAAATCTGAGGCAGAAAGAGGTGAAGTGAAGCAGGAAAATGAAGAGGGAGGCATTGGGATGGCAGATAAACTGATGGAAACAGGCTATCAAAGTGATCCATCAGGGGGAAAAGTGGATTGAAATGAATGAACATAAATATAAATTTTTCCAGCTACATCAGCAAAAAGGCAAAGACTTTCTTACTGGGGTTGAACAACATGCGTAGTGAAGCAGCCAGATAGAAGGGGGAGTGGGTATTCAAAGCAAAATAATGGGAAAAGATAAGACAAAATCCTGAAATTGGTCTCATGCACCCCACATCAAAATGCCATATATGCATAGTCCCAAGCAAAAGAAGGGTTGCTAGATGTGAGAAATATCTACCAATCACATAATGAGGCCCACATATTGAAGGGCATTGTTAATTTCCCTTTAGTCCAATTATGACAGTAGACTCCATTCATTCATTTTACAAACATTTATTAAACACCTGCTATGTGTAGGGTCCTGTGTTGAGACAACTTATTCCCCTGCCCTTCAGAAGCTTACAGTCTAGTATGGAGATGACAAACACAGGTAATTATAGTTCACAATATCACATGATAGGAGAGTAGGGGAAATATAGAATATGTACTATACAAGACCTGAGGGGGAAGGGAGACAGAGGCATTTATTACAATGAAAAGGGGGCTAGATTTTGTACTCAGAGGACATTGGTTCAAATTCTCATTCAGCCTCTTTCCACCTGTGTGACCTTGAGGAAGCTATTTAAAATCCCTAGGCTACAATTTTCTTATCTGTAACCTAAGAGTGTTTGAGTATATGACTTATAAGATTCCTTCTGGCTTGAAGTCAATGGTACTATAATCCTATTTATTGACAGAGATGATCACAGAAGACTTTAAGAAGGAGTTGGCATTTCAATAAAACTTTAAAAGATTTATACAGAGGAAAAGGAAGAGAGAACATTTAGGCATATGGGACAGTTTAAGCAAATAAACTCATAGGATTTAGAGCTGAAGGGGGCCTTAGTGATCACCAAACTAAGACACAAAGATAGAAAAGTTACTTAGAAGAGAATATTTATAGGACAGATATAAATCTGATGTGTTTGTCTGGACTGGAGTGGTTGCGGAGATTTGACATGAGATAAAGCTAGAAAGGTAGGGTAGCAACAAAATTTGGAGGGCTTTGGATACCAGGCAGAGACTTTGATATAATGATGTGATGGTCACTTCCAAAACTAAATACCCCATAATGCAAATGCTTAGTTAATCTACTCATATTTTTTTTCCATCTAGTATCTTTATGGGAATGGGAATTTAAGATCTTCCCTGCCTCTAGGCCCTTTGATAGGCTTAAGTGACTCTGAGAACCTTTTTTGATTTGAAAACATACTCTGCCCCTTAATAGACTTGTGGGAGGCTTGTTTTTTAGGAAAACCCATACCTAGATACTTTGTGATTGGGCAGTGGGTCAATAGGGTTGTGACATTCTCTGAGCCAGGAGAAGACTATGTATACTCAGATGTGAGATTTTATTTTGGGGCTCACTTTGAGAAGATATATGTGATTTGACCAGAAGAGACTCTGGGTAGCTGTTGAGCCTCCCAGCTTTGAAAACCCAGATATTGGTGCTTCCTTCTCTGATAATTGACTAGGTATGGATGTAATGGTCAGACAGTTGGAAGCCTCTCTGCTGATGTTTCTCTGTATTTGTTGTCTGCTTGTAACTTGTTTGTATTCTCTGAAGTTTGGGGTGCTTATTTTTTCCCCTGAACTAGGTAAATGATAGGTTTGATTAAAGCAAGATTGTTAACCCATTATGAATTTCTTTCCTTTAGAAAAGCAGATCTAAGAATCTGTGTTGGCAGCCATCATGGGTATGTTGGGGTGCTTGGTATCCCTCTAGGATCCTTGGCCTTACAATCTCAATCTAAATGGCCATGGATCTTGGAACAAATAGAGGTATTATGCTTTGTAATTCTAACAACTATGCCATAATGTAATGCAAACAGAGGCAACTTCTAAGGTTCAGAATACCAGCATAGTAACTCTCTATTTTATTCAATGACAAATTAAGGCAAAACATTCATAGAACAGAGAAAATCAAAATACAGCATTAACCAAGTGTGATTCAATAATTTACAAGTTCTATTCCACCCCTGGAAAGTATATTAATTTAGTCAATCACAAAGTCTCTCTTCTCAAATGGAGATTAAGATTAGTTTTCAATCATAAACAAAGTATATTCATTTGGTCAATCAGAGAGCACAAAAAAGTCAAGTTTCCCACCCCTGGATCACAACTGAATTACAATTATCATCAGTTTATGCCAAGCATCTTCTCAAAAGGGACAGTGGAGAGTACAGAGGCCATTTACCCCTGAGCTACAGCAAGGTTAAGATATCATCACAGCATTTAATACCCAAAGAGAGAGGTCTTTTCTTCATCTTGACCCAAAGCAAGTTCTCAGCAATTTCTGTTCCTAGGGAGACAAAGATTAAAAAACACACAATATATATATATATATATATATATATATATATATATATATATATATATATATAGCCAGTGTCCTCACCAATTCAATTTCTGCCTGCAGAACAGTCTCAGGACCCCTGAAAATATCAGCAAGACCCTCTCCCAGGATTTCTTTAAACATACAACAAGAAAATCCTTCTTCAGGGCTTCTGAACCAAAAGCAAGGTTCCAGGACCTCTGCAACAACAGCACTGTGTTTCACCAGTGGACAAATCTGGCAAAACAACATCAAAACAGACAGACAAAATACTGTCATCACAGCAATGTCTCCTCAGTCCTTGGCAGCTCTGGGTGACAGCTCTCAAAAGTCCTAGGTAGTCCAACTGGCCCTCAGCAATCCTTTCTCTCTCTGCCTCTATGATGCTGCTCTCAAAAGTTCTTCTGGCCTCTCTGCTTGTGCCTTTCTAAATCCATGGCACCAGCTCCTCCCAGTTCAGCCCTCTCTCTTCATGTCAACAAGTCCATCCCACAAGTGGGATTCACAAGCTCTTGGTTCAACATTCAACTTTAAAAACCAGGCCAATACAGGGGGATATTTAAATTCCATCACTATTATAGTAGCATAACTAAGAGAACAGTTTTGTTTGCTTCTATCACATGTTTTAAATACCCTAGCACATGGGTAGGAACAAAAATGGAACCACTCAGGGCTTTAATAGTGATTCCTCTAAGGCACAGACTATGTCTGGAGGCTGTGGTGTCAAAAAATGTCAGGTCAGTCACAAAAAGTGTACAGTGGAACACTTAGTTCATGAGAGTCCACAAGCTATAGGGGTCAAAAGATTGAGAGTTGGAAGAGTACTTTGAAATCATGTGAAATCTAACGTATCTTATACAGATTAGGGAAATGGAGCTTAGAGTGATAAATTTTCACAGGATCATATAGATAATAATGTAAAAAGTACATCTCAAATGCAAATGTAGAAGCTCTAATTTCAAAAGTTCTTTCTTTTTTATATTCATAAATTTAATTTTTTATTGAACAAAAATCTATTTTCTCTTTAATTAAACTAACAAAAAAACTGCATTGGTCATATTTTCATATATACATATGCACATGCATATATATATATACAATATGCATATGTGTGTGCATGTGTATATTCATACATATATGCATGTACACATATGTGTTTAAATGTATGTATATATTTGTATGTGTATATATGACATATCCATACTCACACACATATGCACATGTGTGTGTGTGTGTGTGTGTGTGTGTGTGAGTGTGTGTGACAATATTCAGCCTGAGTGTATCATCTCCCTTTCAGGAGGTATGTAGCATGCTTCCTCATCAGTCCACTGGAATCATAGTTGGTCTAGTGTTGATCAGAGTTCTCAAGTCTTTCAAAGTTATTTGTCTTCACAATGTTGTTATTTTATAAATTGTTCTCCTGGTTTCTTATTCATTCTGTAACAGTTCATATAAGTCTTCTCAATTTTCTCTTTATCTGTAATTATTTCTTATGCCATAAGAGTATCCTTACTTTCATATGCCACATTTTTAGTCATTCTGCAGTTGATGAGTGTTATGGGAATGAGAATCTGAAGATCTTCCCTGCCCCTTGGCCCTTTGATAGGCTTAAGTGACTCTCAGAACCTTCCTTGATTTGAGAATACACTCTGCCCCCTAATAGGCTAAATGTGCTCACCTGGAACCTGTAGCAGGAAGCTTGTTTTTCAGGAATGCCCACACCTTGTTACTTTGTGATTGGGCAGTGGGTCACAAGGGTTGTGATGGTCTCTGACCCAGGAGAAGGCTATATATACCCTGATGTGAGGTTTGGCTTTGGGTCTAACTTTGGAAAGAGTTGTTTGATTTGGCCAAATGAGACTCTGGGCAGCCATTGAGCCCCCCAGCTTTGAAAACCCAGATGTCAGAGCTTCCCTCTCTGGTAACTAACTAGGTATGGATGTAATGGTCAGACAGTGGGAAGCCCTGTCTGCTGATCTGTCTCTCTGTCTGCTTGTAACTTGTTTGTATTCTGTTTGTATTCTCTGATGTATTTTGAGTTTATTTCCTTTAAAAAAGCAGATCTAAGAACCTATGCTAGCAGCCACCCTGGGTATCCTAGGGTGCTTGTTGCTGCAATAAACTCTCTTTGTTTCTGGTTCTTTTCCTGGTAAAAATATTTTTATATGTATGTTCTTCCAAAAGTTATTTCTAACATGTTACCCAGACCAGACACAAGAAGTGCATCATTTGGAAAGGACAATGGGGAGCACAAAATACATAATAATAAGAGACTTTACATAGCATTTTCAAATTTATGATGCTCTCCATAAATCTCATTCAATCTTTACAACAGTCCTGTGAGGTAGGCATTATTATCCCTAGTTTACATAGTAGGAAATGAAAACTGAGGGAAATTAAGTGATTTGCCTGGTCAGAGCACCACTACTTATCCAAGGCAGGATTTGAAGTCAGATCTTCTTGACTGCAAGTTCAACTTTCTACCCACTAAATCTCCTATACAACAGGGCCTAAGGCAGTAAATACCTCTGGAAAATGGAAGTGTATGTTAATGTTCAGTAACAGTAAGCTCCAAAGACTAGCTGGGGGGTGGGAGGGAAGTGAAACAAAGCAAAACACTTCTCTTTGTGTTAGGTTTATGTTAAATGACATCCACTCTTCTAACATATTTGAACTTGTTAAAAGAACTTATGAATAAATGAACAACAAAACATTTATTAAAGTACTTACCAGAGACATTGCTAATTGTCTGCATTATAAGTGAGGAAGACAGTACATTAAGGGGATTTGGAAAGTAGTGAAAGAGGTGGAAAAGCAGTAGCAACATAGTTTAGAACATGACATGACAAATTGGTTCCAAGAAAGATAATAATGTGAAAGTATGTATCAGAAAGTATATATCAAGGATAGATTCCAAGGTTCTAGTGAGGTAGGGATGTGGGGCATAAGATGGATGGATAGATAGCATGGTTTAGAATTGGCCAGGAAGTAACAGAGACCTGGTTCTCAGCAATAAGATGACTACTGTCCTTATATGTCTAAGATGAGTAATTAGTTTGTTCAGAAATTGTCATGCTCATTGGACAAACTGCTAATCTTATTAAGTCTTGACATGAGGTATTAAACCAAATTGCACTGTTTCTGTGAATGAGCTTAAGTTGTGGACAGTCACTGGCTATTGCCTGTATTTTCCCACATGAAAAACCATTAGTTGTGGGTGATCAGTGGCAAACGCCTACATTGTTTTTGTCTCTGACTTTTCAAGATTGTATAGCAGAGGCACATTGAAACTGTTGGATTTATACCTTTTCCTTAATTATTGACATCAAGAATATCTCATATGTTTTTTTTTTGGAGGGCAATTGGGGTTAAGTGACTTGCCCAAGATCACATGGCTAGTTTTTGTGTTAAGTGTCTGAGGCAGGATTTGAACTCAGGTCTTCCTGACTCCAGGGCTGGTGCTCTATTCACTGAGCCACCTAGCTGCCCCTGTCTCATATGGTCTTATATTTTCATGACACAAGGGAATCTATTTCCCTAACATAAAGAGGAGAACCTGACACATAGCAGGTACTTAATAAATGTAGATTGAGCTATCATTTTTAACATGTAACCCTCTAGACTTAAATATTTCAAGGACCAGTGACTTTACTGGTGTGGATTGTCTATCTAGCAATGGATATTGTAACTGTGAATTGCTGTGGATGAAACTTTTTTCCTCTGGTGGTCAAGACTTTTTGTGATGAGTTTCTCCACCTGAGAACCATAGGTTCTCAGACGATAGACATCATTGATTACTCAAGCTATATTAGAAACCTTTCTAGTTTTCTAATATTTAACAGATCTTTTGGACTTCTAGGCTAGATCTAAAGTATGGAAGACCATTGACATGTCATTAAATGATTTGAAAAAAAAGGATTTTACTGGAGGATATGAATCTATACTTGAATACTTCCATGGATGGGTCATCTCATCCATGTGGATACTTGCTCCACACTCTTCCACTCTGTTCAATTCTTGTCCAAAACTTCTCATGAATTCCTGGTAGATGATCCACTCAACATTTTTAAGCCCTTCATCTTATTCTTTTAATATTTTGATACTATCAGTGAAGTAAGTCCTCATGTTGCCTATATGTTATCCCTCATTCTTGTTTCATGACAAACACACCTCCTTTTCTAGTCATACATAAAAATAATTGTTTCTCAAAATTATGCAGAGAAAGACATTCTAAATTTTGCTTTGGGAATGGTGTCCACTATTTCACAATATTTCTTTGATAACATTTTTTCTTCTGGTAGCTCTAAGTCTGTTGACACCAACTAAAATTAATTTTCTCTTTTTCTAGCCCATCAGAAAACAGAAGCATTCTAAAGTCTAAGTTCAAACTGAGTTATAAAGGCAAAAGAGTCATCCAATCCTGGGCCATTGAAAAGGGAAATTAAATTTTAAGATCTAATAAATTAATCACTTAAGAGCATTGAGATAAATCTATGCAATTTAAATACTGTGATGGTATAAAATTTTAATATTAATGATAATACTAATATCTAAGTTTGATGAAATCATAAGATGAGAAATCTTAGGGATATTATCAGTGCATAAGCCATGAAACAATGATCTCTCAGAGGCCTATTTGAAACCAGAGGTGCTTTGTTGCACCATTTTGATTTCTATCCCACACCGATTTAAAAGTGAAAAAAAGTCACACTGGCAAAGGGTAGAATTACCTCTGACCTTAGATAATACTTATTGAGTAATACCCTCCTGAGAATAGTTATTTATAGCCCATATAGAGAGGGAGAGGAATGCTATTCTGAGTGCCAAGGAGGATGGTCCAGCAGACATTTGTTTTGTGGAGACAAGAGGTAGAAAATTCAGAGGGGAGCCCGAATCCAATCTGGAAATGGGTAAATGACATATGAAAGCTTTGGACAAGATTTTGCTTTTGAAATCAGAATGAAGCAATAGGACAGATGAGGGCAGTTCATTAAGCACTGACATCAGAAGGTAAGGAGAGTTACCCAGTATGTTTTCTTCTTCTAAACTTGCATATGATCTTTGAATAAGGATCCAACAGTGAATTCATAATACTGTCAACAAGGAAGAGACAAATTTTCAGTTGTGGAGTGAAAAGGGTTATAGACTTTCCTTTACTTCTCTCCTGATTCAATTCTCTGGTACAACTGCATATAAACTTGACTACAGTCAAAATATGCCATATCTGCTGCCTGAAGTCATGGTATGTGGTGAGCAAGATGACTAGGATATTTAATCCAATTCAATAAAAATTTCTTAGGGGTGTACAAACAGGTAATATAATGGATAAAGCATTGGATTTGGAATCAGGAAGTTGTTGCAGTTCTTTTTCAGTCATGACTAACTCTTTGTCAATAAGGCATCAATCAGAGCTCCGAATCCTACTCAGGCACAGGCCATGGAGGGTCCCTACGCATGGAAGGGATCAGAGATGCTTAATTTGTTGACTTGAAGAGAATAATATTCCACCAGAATAATATTCCAACATGATCTATAGAGAAAAAAATCATTATTATTTAACCAGAAATCAACTTTCTTTAAAGGTGTGTGAAGATCAGTCTAAAAGTGTTAAACATTTCTTAATATGTTCAGTATTTTCAATCATGTCCAATTCTTCATTACCTCATTTGGGGTTTTCTTGGCAAAGCTACTGACTGGTTTGCCATTTCCTTCTCCAGTTCATTTCAGAGATGAGGAAACTGAGGCAGAGTTAAAAATATGTGCTCAGGGTCACATGTCACTTGTCTATCAAGCATCTGAGGCCAAATTTGAACTCAAGTCTTCCTGACTCCAGGCCTGGCTCTCTAGCCACTGCTCCACTTGGTACATATGTATGTATGTATGTATGTGTATAAATAAATGAATATACATATATATATATATATATATATATATATATATATATATATATATATACAGAGAGAGAGAGAGAGAGAGAGAGAGAGAGAGAGAGAGAGAGAGATTGTTGTTGTTCAGTCAGGTCTAACTCTTTGTGACCCTGTGAACCATACCATCCCTGGGCTTTTCTTTGCAATAATACTAGTGTGGCTTGCTATTTCCTTCTCCAGTGTATTAAGGCAAATAGTGGTTTAGTTACTTGCGCAAGGTCACATAGCCAATAAGTGTCTGAGGAAAAGATTTGAATTCATGTCTTCTTGACTCCAGGCCCACTGCTCTATCCACTGTGCTACCTAGCTGCTATACACACACACACACACAAATAAGTATTCATCCTCACATATATACACAAATGAACATGGCATACACAATACTTGTATGCATGCGTAATAATACAATATATGTTTATATATATGCACTCGTGAATATATTAAAGACATACAGCCTCCATATGCACTGCATGAGTATGTACATGCACATGTATGCATATGGATTTATATATGCATGCAGGCAGTTTACCTGTATCCATGTGGATGTATATATGTGTGTGTACATATAACAATGCACTCCCTTCTGATGGTAGAGTTGAAGCAGTGTTTTAATTAATCATAGTTATAGTATACATAATTAGTTTTATCATTATCCTCACCTCTTCTTCCTACCCCCAGTTTCCAGCTGTATACAGTAGGCTTGGATTTATACAGGCATATAAATTTTATTAGCCAACTATATAGTTTTAATTGCCTGAAACTCTACCAAGGCTTTTCTGTTACTCTGTATATATGATCACAAAGTACAATCTGATTCTAGTGAACTGAGGAACCCTACTTTTCTCAGCAACCTATGGAGTTACCCTATTCTACCTGGTCCTTAGCAGCAAGAATTGCACTATTTTTCATCTTCATATTCAAAGGACACACACATGCATGTGTCTCTGTACATTACATGCATATCTGCATACCTTCACATATGTGCACATAAACACATACATATGTTTGCATGTGTATTTTTTGTCCTTTGCTCTTTGCAATCTCTGTATATAGTAAACACAATCAATATTTATTGAATTGAGTTAAATGTAATGAAAGTGTTTTCTCATTAAGATATGAGACTTAGGTGCAATTATATAGTGTTTTAGAATTCATTGATCTCACAAAAGAAGTAAAGGAATATCCCCGTCATTTCAAGTGATATTCCTGAGTGGTTGCTCTTTAAAGGATAAAATAGGGATTTGGGATTATAAAATAATGGCTAAACTGAGAAGGAACATTGTCGGGTCTTATTCTTTTGTGCCTCAGACTTTGTCTTCATAGGCTCTAAAACTTATTAGCCATGTGACTATGTGGAAGTCATTTAATCAGAGTCTCAAGGTGCCCATCTGTAAAATGGGCCTAATAATGTTTACATTGCCTTATTGATTTGTTTTTGGGAAAAGATTTCATAAATATTTTTTAATCCATTAAATAAGTGTGAATATTATTGCAAAAGGTGATTTGAGGCAATGCAAAATGTCTTGGACCTGTAGTTAAAAAACTTGAGATCAAATCCTATCTGTGATTCTAGGAGGTATATCATCATAAGTGAGTAAAGTGAGAGTTTTTAGTCAGTTTCCTCATAAGTAAAATGGTTATAGTAATATTGTTCCATACCGGCAGTATGGCTCTGGGTGTGAAAATCATTTAATCTTTCAGTGCCTCAGGCAACTTTCTAAGACTGTAAATTTCAGTGAAGGTGTTGACGTTTTTCAGTAGAGGAAGTTCCTCAGTGATAGTTAATGTAATAATAAAATCACAGGTATTCTCTCTCTCCCTCCATCACTTGCTCTCTCCCTCTCTTTCTTCCTCTCCTTTTCTCTTTCCTTCTCTCTGTTCCTTTATTTCTCCCTCTTTCCCTTTGCAGAAGGCAGTTTGATACAGTGGAATGTCCTGAACTCGTTAAAAAAACTAGGGATCAAATCTCATCTGTGATTCTAGTGGCTCCCTAATTGTTAGTCTACTGAGTGTCCTAATTTCCTCATCTTGGGCAGTGCAACCAGGCCCAGAGTATGGAAGCCCTAAGTTCGAATTCAGACTGACACATTAGTTGTCTGTCTTACCTCCATTTGCTTCCATTTCTTCATTTGTAAAATGAGGATAATAATATAACTTACCTCTCAGGGTTGGTGTTAGTATCAAATGAGATAATAATTGTAAAGTGCATAGTACATAGTAAGCACTGTTTAAATGTTAGGTATTATTACTATTATTGTTCTTTTTGTTATTATTAATCTTTCTATGTCCCTGTGTCTGTTTATATGTCTATTTCCGTCTCTGCTTTCTTTCTCTTTCAATACCTCCACCCTCCCTCTGCCAGATCTTCCTTTTTCCATGAGGAAAAATGCCCTGTGATTTTTAGATGGCTCTAATTAAGTGAGCTCTCCCAGAATCTGTTAATGTTAGAGTTGGAAAAGCTCTAGCTAGGTGATGCAGTGGATGATGGAGCACTGGGCTTAGAATTAGGAAGACTCATCTTCATGAGATAAAATTCAGACTCAGATACTTACTAGCTGTGTGACTCTGGACAAGCCACTTAACCCTGTTTACCTCAATTTCCTTATCTGTAATGTAAGCTAGAGAAGGAAATGGCAAACTGCTCCAGTGTCTTTGCCAAGAAAACTCCAAATAGAGTCACAAAGAGGCAAATATGACTGAAACAACTATACAATAACGAAAATATTAAATGAGCTCTTTGGGAATCAGAGAATGCTAGAATTGGAAAGACTGTTGGAGATCATCTAGTTTAGTCCCTTTATTTTTCAGAGGAGCAAATTGAAAGCCAGATATATCCAATGACATTCCTTTGGTCACATAACAAGTCAGTTTCAGACCCAGGAACAGAGTTAAACAAAAGTGTAGTCTATGGATTGATATACCTGGGAGAAGGAAGACCTGTGCTCAAATTCTTCCTCAGATACTTACCGTGGTGTTGGGCAAATTACTTGAGACAAGCAATAATTTTGGTCTAGTTGCACTTTTTGATAGCAGTGAGTAAACATGTGTACTTTTCCAGAAACTGAACTGGCTCAAAATGTCAGGCTTTGATCAGGTAAATTTGGAAGTGATCTGGGTTCCTCACTTAGTTCTTTGTAAGTTGAATGCTAGACTCCAAGCCATACCTATTTCATTGCTCTTTCTAGTTTTGTTGTAATTACCAATGTTATTATTTTTCAGAAAGGATATTGCTGTAAGGGAATGTGTAAAAGTCACAGCCTTCAAAGAGCACACTTCAATGACTGGAGAAATTGCTCTGGCTGGTGATGTGAGGAAGTCAAGTCTTTCAATGATGATTCAGCCTACAATGAGAAACAAAATCAGTCATATCAAAGTACAAAGAAAAATGTGATTTAAAAAAAATCACCAAAATTAACAAAACATTGCTGCAAAAGAGCCAAATGAATTCCCAGGAAACAAACAAATATTACAGGAAATAATAGTTGGTAGAGATCCATATACTCTGCAGTGAAGGCTTCCAAAATTTGGAAGAACAGTGGGAAAGCTACTTTATTTTTTAAAAGCAATTGGGGTTAAGTAACTTGCTCAAGGTTACATGGCCAGTTATTTCTGGATGTGGTGCTAAGTATCTGAGCCCAGATTCAGTCCCCAGGTCATCCCAACACTGGGGCCAGTGCTCTTACTTGCTGTGCTACCTGGCTGCCCCTAGGAAGGCTACTTAAAAAAAACAGAAAACAAACAAAAAATAGCTCTTAACCACTGCTAGCAGAGAAAAAAAGTTTATAATGAGAAGCCGATATTAAGACTTGATTACTGAAATACTTAATACTGAAAAAATGCAATTTTTACCAATGAAATTCACTTTTATTTTCTTCAATGATATAACAAACTTCTTGTCAGGAAAAAAAACATAACAGATGAACTTACAAGATCTGAACATCTTCATCAGACTGTCATCCACCCACAACATATTTAGAGGATTGTTTTACTTCCAGTGCCCCTGAAGAATTATAAACTCTCATAATACACTAATATTTAAAGAAGCACACTTGTTCCAAAAGTATAGAAATTATAGATGAAATATCACAATAGGGCTTTGTGCCATGATATGCATAAAGAAAGGTTTCGAAATTTATATAAATATGAAGATAATATTGTTTCATTGGCATGGGAGCTTGACTGATTTAGATACCATTCAAAACTCATAAAATAACTTTAACTTAACCTGGAAAAATGGAAAGTTTATCAAAGGTATACTTAATGCATGATGGGATAAAAGTATAGTTACATGATAAATAATAGCAACATATATACCTACCTTCCTTCCTCCCCACCTCATTGAGAAGGCAAGCAATTCGATAGAACTGTATGCAATCATATACAAAACATTGCGAAAGTAGGCAGACCAAAAAACAAACAAACAAACAAAAAAAGGTTTTAAAAAGTTTGCTTTGATCTGCATTTAGATTCCATTAGTTTTTTCTCTTGAGGTAGATAGCATTTTTCATTATGAATCCTTTGGAAGTGTCTTAGATCATTGTTTTGCTGAGAATAGCAAAGTCATTTACAGTTGATCATTGTACAATATTGCTATTACTCTGTACACTGTTATCTGGGTTTTGCTCATATCACTTTGCATCAGTTCATGTAAGTCTTTTGAAAAAGAATCACTTTTAAATCAATTAGTATTGATTACTTTGATTCATTTTTAGTTTGATTGAAGGACTGTTCCCTTCTTAAAGAAAAGCTATCCTTAACAGCTAGCATAAGTCAATATAGACATTCCTTTTAGCCTGAATAATAGCTACAGATTTAGAGAATAGATAGATTAATAAGACTTTATCATTTAATAAAGATACATATCTTTATAGGAATAGAATAACTATACTTTAAATGACATAATCTTCTAAGGTTAAATTGCCCTGTATGGCAGTTGAAGGATAGGTATCGACTGATACCTCACCCACCATAAACCGCAAGTTCTTCTTTCTAATCTTAATGAATATATTCATTAAAGACTAAATTCCTCTTTTCCAGGATTAAATCCCCTTTTCCTAATGGCTACAAGGCAAAGATTTCCAAGGCAATCTTACTTTGATAGACATGTTGAAAGACACAGGCCCTGATTCAATAGAATATCAGATTTGATAGTAGAAACTTCCAATTGTATTTCCATATGCACACATATCAGATGTTACTAACAGCATAAATTTGGGTTAAGAAAGTCTAGAAGTAAAATGATCAGATGACCTGCCTTGTTTAATTGAATTATGTTCAAAACAAGTTAAATGAGATTGCTGTAATTGTTATTTTCTCTTCTGTTAAATGAAAAAAAAAGTTTTGCAGAATTTGAGAATCAATTTCTGGGAATCAAGATGGCAGAGTAAGAAAAAATGTTCTCACTCTAACTTATTGACCTCTGAAAGCCCAGAAAATATCATCCCAGGAAAAACCCTGGAGGGGTTCAGCAGAAAGATGGGGTTCAGCAGTCTTGAAGCTAAGACTGCTTGGGTGATTAACAGGAAAGGTCCCTCTCCTTCTGCGGGAGGTGGAGCAGTGCAGGACAGGAGTGGACCCACCAAACCAGCTGTAAGCCCCACTTTAGCAAACCAGGGAAAGATCTTGAGCACCAGGACAGTGCAAGTACCAACACCAGGACCCCTTGAGTGCCTCGCCATGGTCAAGGTAACTGGTAGACACTAGTTCAGAAAACCATCACATGCAACAGTGGGCAGATATCCTCCAGCAGCCAAATCTCCCAGTGTTTCAGCCCAACTCCAGGAAGCACAACTCCAGGAGGCACAACTCCAGGCAGGCAAGCAGATGTCCTCTAGCAACAAAACCTTCCTGTGCTTTAAAGAAGCCTGAATGAGAAGGCATCCTTCAGGGGCCAAACACCCCACTCTCACCCCCAGCACTCCAGTGTTACTGACCCCAGTTCAGCACCAGGTGAGCTGCCAGATCCCTCCAGCCTCCAGCTTCTAGCTCCTGAGGCCCCAGTGCAAAAAAAACAGCAACTAGGTCTCAGGTTCCCAGTACAAGAAGCTTGGGTCAGTGCCCCTTTTGTTCCAGGAGGAGAAATCAACTTTAAAAGAAAGGAAGTAGGCAAAACACCATGAGCAAAAAGTAGAAACAATGACCGCAGATTCTTATTAGGGGGACAGGGAAGATCAAGGCACAAATTTAGAAGAAGACAACATAGTCAATATACCCACATCTGAACCCTCAAAGGGGAATATGAACTGGTCTCAAGCTGAAAAAGCATTCTTGAAAGAGCTCAAGAAGGATTTTAAAAATCAAACAAGACAGATTGAAGAAAAATTGGGGAAACAAATGAGACATATGCAAGAGAGCATCAATAACTTGGAAAAGGAAGGACAAAAATTGATTCTAGAAAACAAGTCCTTAAAAAGTACAATTGGCCAAATGGAAAAGGAAGCAAAAAATTCTCACTAAAGAGAACTTAAAAAGTAAAATGGGTCAAATGGAAAAAAAAGCAGGTACAAAATCTAATTGAAGAAAACAACACATTAAAAATTAGAATTGGGCAAGTGGAAGGTAATGTCTATGAGATATCAAGAAAAAGTCAAACAAAAATAAAAGAAAGAAAAAATAGAAATAACATAAAATACCTCATTGGTAAAACAACTAACATGGAAAACAGAACCAGGAGAAATAATTTTAAAATTATTGGTCTATGTGAATGCCATGATGGAAAAAAATAGCTTGGACAGGACCTTTCAAAGAATTATCAAGGAAACCTACCTTGAAGTCCAAGAACCAGAAGGTAAAATAGTCATTGAACTAATCCACTGATCATGTCTTGAAAGAGTTCCCAAATTGAAAATGTCAAGGAATATTATAGAAAAATTCCAAAATTATCATATCAAAGAGAATATACTGCAAGCAGCCAGAAAGAAACAATTTAAATATCACAGAACTACTCAGGATTACACAAGACCTTGCCTTTTCTATATTAAAAGATCAGAAGGCATGAAATATGCTATTTTCTAAGGCAAAGGACTTTGAATAACAACCAAGGCTCAACTACCCAGCAAAAGTGAGCATAATCTTTCAGGGAAAGAGATTAATATTCAATGAAATAGGGGACTTCCAAACCTTCATGATGAAAAGACCAGAGCTCAACAGAAAATTTCATCTTCAAATACAAGATTAATTAGAGGCATAAACAGGTAAACAGAAAAGAAAAATATGTTGTTAATTGGGGAAAATTGTTTGCAACCCTACAAGGTAAGAAGACACTTGTAATTTTTAAAAACTGCATTTTTATTATGTCATTTTAAAAGAGGTATACACAGACAGAAAGTGTGGGTATAAGTTGACTTTGACGTAATGATAAGAAATCTAATTCAGTGGCGAAAAGGGATTGTACTGGGAGAAGAGGAAAGAAGGAGGCTGACAAGGTCAAATTACATCACAAGAAAAGGCACAAAGATCTATTATACAGTACAGGGAAAGAAGGGAGAGAGTTGAGCATTGTTTGAACTTTACTCTCATCAGATTTGATTCAAACAATCAAATGTAGAAATAAAACTTACCATATGGAAACTAGAAGTGAAAAAGGAAAAGCAAAGGGTGGGGAGGGGGGAAATAGAAGGGATGGAAGAAGTAGTAAGGGTAAAGATAAAGAAAAGAGAGGGGGCTGAGAGAAGAGAAGGCAGATTTATGGAGTCAGTGGTAAAAAGTAAAACTCTTGTGAGGAGGGAAATGGAGAAAGGAGAGAGAAAAGTATCAAGAAGGGAGAAAATAGGATGGAGAGAAAGACACATATCATAATCATAACTGAGAATGTAAATGGAAGTAGATAGCAGAGTGGATTAAAAACCATAATCCTACAATATGTTTTTTTTTAAAGAAACACATTTGAAGCAGAGGGAAACACATAAAGTAAAGGTAAAAAGGTTGAAGAAAAATATATTTTGCTTCAGGTGAATTAAAAAAACAAAACAAAAAGGAGCAACAATCATGATCCCAGACAAAGAAAAAGCAAAAATAGATTTAACTAAAAGACATAGAAAACTATATCCTGCTAAAAGGTAACATAGACAATGAAGTAAAATCATTACTGAATATATATGCAACAAATTGGATAGAATCCAAATTCTTAGAGAAGTTAGGGGAGTTGCAGGCTGAAGTAGACAACCACACCCTCTCTGAACTAGATAAATGTAACCATGAAATAATGAGGAAAGAAGTTAAGAAGATGAATAGAATTTTAGAAAAGTCAGATATGGTGGACCTCTCGACATATTTGAATTGGGATTGAAAGTCATATACCTTTTTCTTTGGGTTATGTGGCACCTACAGAGTGTCAACAAAAATTGACAATGTACTAGGGCATAAAAACCTTCCAACCCAATGCAGAAAGGCAGAAATATTAAATGCATTCTTAGCAGATCATGATACAATAAAAATTAAATGTAATAAAGGATTATGAAAAGATAGACTAAAAATTGGAAACTCAATAATCTAATCCTAAATAATGAATTGATCAAACAAAAAATCATAGAAAGAATTAATAACTTCATGCAAGAGAATGACAATAATGAGACAACCTACTGAAACTTATGGGATGTAGCAAAAGTGGTTTTTGGGGGAACTTTTATATCTCAATGCTTACATGAATAAAGTAGAAAACCAGGGACATCAATTAATTAGGCATACAACTAAAATAGTGGGAACAAGAAAAAAGTAAAATTCTCAAATAAATACCAAATCAGAATTCTGAAAACCAAAGGAGAGATTAATAAAATTGAAATTAAGAAAACTGTTGAATTAATAAATAAAACTAAGAGCTGGTTTTATGAAGAACCCAATAAAATAAGTAAATCTTTGGTTAATCTGATTAAAAAGAAAGAAAGAAGAAAACCATATTGCCAGAATCAAAAATGAAAAAGGTGAATTCACCACCAATGAAGAGGAAATCAAAACAATAATTAGGAAATATTGAACCTAATTGTATACCAATAAAATTAAGAATTTCAGCAAAATGGATGAATATTTACAAAAATATATAAATTGCCTAGATTAACAGAAGAGTTAATAAAATAGTAAATAATAAGTAAATAAATAAGTAAATAAAAAATAAGTAAATAAAATACTTAATCCCATTTCTGAAAAAGAAATTAAAGAAACCATAAGAAAACTCCGTAAGAAAAAATCTGCAAGACAAGATGAATTAAGGAGTGAATTCCATCAAACATTTAAAGAAAAACTAATTCCATTACTGTATAAACCATTTTGGAAAATAGAAAAAGAAGGAGTTCTACCAAAATGGTTTTATGATACAAATATGATACTGACACCTAAACCAGATGGAGCCAAAACAGAGAAAGAAAATTATAGACCTATTTCCCTAATGAATATAGATGCAAAATTTTAAAATAAAATATTAGCAAAGAGATTACAGCAACTTATCTCAAGTATAATGCACTATGACAAAGTAGGATTTATACTAGGAATGCAGGTTGGTTCAATCTTAGGAAAACTATTAGTATAATTGACCATATCAACAACAAAACTAACAAAAGTCGTAAGATTATCTCAAAATATTCAGAAAAAAAAGTTTTGACAAAATACAACTCCTATTCCTATGAAAAATACTAGACAGCATAGCAATACATGGAGTCTTACTTAAAATGATAGGTAGCATCTATTTAAAACTATCAGCAAACATTATATATAATAGGGATAAACTAGAATCATTTCCAATAAGATCAAGGAGAATCAATTATGTCCATTTTCACCACTGTCATTAAATATTGTACTACACATTTTAGCTTTATCAACAAGAGAAGAAAAAAATGAAGTAATTAGAATAAGCAAAGAAGAAACAAAGTTATCATTCTTTGTAGATGACATGATTGTACACTTAGAGAATCCTAGAGAATCAAGTAAAAAAATACTTGAAATGATAACTAAATTTAGCAAAATTGCAGTAAATAAACCCACATAAATAATTAGCATTTTTACATATTACTAACAAAGTCTAACAATGAGAGATATAAAGAGAAATTCCATTTAAAGTTACTGTAAACATTATAAAATATTTGGAAATTTACCTGCCAAAACAAACCCAGGAACTATATGAAGAGAATTACAAAACACTTTTCTCACAAATAAAGTCAAATCTAACAATTGGAAAAACATTAGCTGCTCATGGGGAGGTTGAGTTAATTTAATAAAAATGACAATGTTATTCAAATTAATTTACCTATTCAGTGCCATACCAATCAAACCACCAAAAAATTAATTTTTACAGCTAGAAAAAAAAAACAATAACAAAATTCACCTGGAAGAACAAAAGATCCAGAATATCAGGAGAATTAATGAAAAGAAATGCACGGGAAGGTGGCCTAGCTGTACCAGATCTTAAATTGTATTATAAAGCATGAATCGTTAAAACTACTGGGTACTGACTAAGAAATAGAGTGGTGGATCACTGGAATAGGTTAGGAACAAAAGACACAGTAGTCAATGCATATAACTTTTTGATAAATCCAAAGAATCCAAGTTCTGGCATAACAAATCCAATTTTTTGACAAAAATTGCTGGGAAAACTAGAAAATAGTATGGCAGAATATAGGCATAGACCAACTTCTTACACCCTATAGAAAGAAAACATCAAAATGGGCACAGGACTTAGATATAAAGACTGATACTACAAGCAAACAAACTGGAAGAGTAAGGAATTATTCACCTGTCCGATCTAGGGAGAACAGAAAAATTTATGACCAAGCAAGAAATAGAGAACATTATGAAATTCAAAATGGATCATTTTTATTACATTAAATGGAAAAGTTTCTGGTGCAAAGTCAATGTAACCAAAATTAGAAGGTAAGCAGAAAGCTGGGAGACAATTTTCACAGCCAGAATTTCTGAAAAAGTTTTCATTTCTAAAATATATAGAGAACTTAATGGAATTTACAGGGATACAAGCCATTCCCCAATTGAAAAATTGTTAAAGGAAATGAACAGGCAGTTTTTAGAGGAAAAAATCAAAGCTATTTATAGTCATAAGAAAAAATGTGTTCAATCACTATTGATTAGAGAAATGCACATCAAAACAATGCTAAGGTACCGCATCATACTTATGATATTGGCTAACATAACAAAACAGGAAAATGATAAATGTTGGAGAAGATGTGGGAAAATTGGAACATTAATGCATTGGTGATGGAGCTGTGAACTCATCTAAACATTCTGGAGAACAATTTGGAACTATACCCAAAAAGACTATAAAACTGCATATACCCTTTTGACCCAGCAATATCACTTTGAGGTCTGTATCCCAAAGAGATTATAAAAGTGGGAAAAGGACCCACATCTAGAAAAATATTTTTCATAGCTCTTTTTTGTGGTAATTAATTGGAAATTGAGGGGAGAACCATCAGTTGGGGAATGACTGAACAAGTTGTGGTATGTGAATGTAATGTAATACTATTGAGAAATGATGAGCAGGAGAACTTCAGAAAAACCTGGAATGACTTACATCAACAGATGCTGAATGAAATGAGCAAAACCAAAACAAGCAAAAACTGTTACATGGTAGTAACAACCACATTGTGTGATGACTTGCTTTGATAGGCTTAGCTCTTCTCAGCAAGGCAATAATCTAAGACAACTTCAAAAGACTCAATAATGGAAAATGCTATCCATATCCAGAGAAAGAACTTTGGAATCTGAATGTGGATAGAAATATACTATTTCCTCTCCTTTTCTTTTGTTGTTTTGTTTTGTTTCTATTTTCTCATTAGTTTTAATTCTTCTTTACATCATGACTAATGTGAAAATATATTTAACATGTACGTATTAGTAGAACCTAAATTAGATTGCACACCATCTTGGGGAAAGGGTTGGAAATGTGAGGGGGAGAAAATTTAAAACTCAAAATCTTACAGAAGGGAAGGTTGAAAATGAAAAAAATAATTAATGGCAAAAAAATAAGTTTTGTAAATCACTCTTCTGTCTTTGACCTTTGATTGACAGCAGTTGACATTGCTAATTAAATCATTATACTCAAAAGTATTGTGCCTCCTTGGACTTTTCTATTTCAGATAATTAATTTTGTACATTGCAAGATTTTTTTTCTTAAAGGATCCTGTTTATCATTTGTTAATAGAATTCTATCACAATCATATACCACATAAGGTAAGCATATTGATTGACTAAAAAATTGTTATTGCATCCATGGGATAATAGATACAGAGCTGGAAGGTACCCTCTAAGGTCACCTAGTCTAGCCCTTTCATTTTATGGTTGCTGAAACTAAGGTTGTGTATGTGACATACTTGAGTTACACAGGAAGTGAGCAGCAGGGTCAGGATTGAAATCTAGATATTCTGCCCCACCTCTTTATCCCATTCTCTCTTTCTATCTGCTATAGTATACTACAGAAAGCTTGAGATAGGAGTCTGAAGGTTAGAAGAGAGGTTAGGTCTTGATGAGTTGAAACTAATTGAGTTTCAATTAGTTCATTCAATAAATTCAATTCAATGAGTTGAAGTAATGAGTTCACCAAGTTAAAAAGTATAAGGGGAGAAGAGAAAAAAGCAAAGGACAAAACCCAGAGGGATGCTCATCTTTAGTAGGTATGACCTGGAAGAAAATCCAGAAAAAGGCACAGAGAAGATGTTCAGATGGGTACAAGAACAAAGATAGAATAGTATCAGATAAACTTTTTTTGTGGAGGAAATGAAGTAGGCCATTGCTGAAGAAAGGTTACTCTGATTCCCAGAATTTAACTATATGCTTTGATATGAAGCATTCCCATTTCCTGCTGTCTTTTGGGCCCTCTAATCCTGTCTATAAGGTGTCATAGGGTAAATCTAGAGGTTAAAGAGATTAGGAAAATGAAGGCACAGGGTTGCATGGAATAAACAGCACTATACAGAACAGAACTACAAATAAGAGCAAGAAGGTTCCTCAGCAAGGAACTGTCTCCAAAGAGTTTACAATTTAATAGAGAAAGACAACATACTGATAGGGTTCTTAAAAATACAGGAGTGAGGGGGGCAGAATAAGGCATAGGTGGCATGCTCTGGATATGGCTATTGACGGTGGTGGTGGCCTAAATCCAGGTAAGATAAGACAAAAGATAACCTGGTGAAATCCAGGTGACTTTCAGGGCTGGAGTTACAATTTCTAAGTAAAGGGCTGGTGGGCTGGAAGGAGGAAGTGAAGATGCAGGATAGAGTGGGAGTCAGATGATGGTCAGTGAGTAAAGTAGGAACCAAGTGTGAAGATGAAGGGGTAAATATGTTCTTTCCCTTTGAACCATCAGACATAAAATAGAGTCTTTTCATCATTCTTGTACTCACCAAGCATATATAGTGTGATCAAAGTATGCGTTTCTAAGGCATTCCCAAACACTGCAATAGTTTGTGTTTACTAATTAGCAGGTTGATTTGGAAATATTCTCTTACAAGTGCAAAAACTTGGTGAGTTCTTCAGACAGATGTCCCAGGTTGGATACGATTTGCTAAATAACCATAAAGGCTATGATGTTATAGGAATAGAAAGTACATCTATTAACTAATTTGAGCTTTGAAACAATCCTGACGAGGAAGTATAATGACCATGCGTATAAGGATGTGTTTTTGTAGATGAGGAAATGAACTGGATATAAGAAAATCAACTAGCTAAACATTTTGATGACTATAAAATTAATTTAAAATTTATTTCACATCTATGAAGAATCTAAAATTTTGTTGAAGACATGGCACATGCATGTGAAATGAAATAACTATCAAGACCTGGTAATTGCATAAGAAATCCAAATTAATGATAAAAACCGTGCATTCCATATTGATAAGAGTGATGGGGAATCTGGGACTTTACCCCATATACCAGTATCTGATGGGGGGATGGTGAGTTGTTTCAACCTTAGAGTGATCCAGAGAATACTCTCTCCACATCTCACAGCCCTTTGTCTATATCCCCACTGGTTTGTGGGTGGGAAATGTATACCTTAGTGGAGGGGGATAGAGAAGCATCATTGTAAAGTGGAAGAAAAAGAAGAGGCCAGAATGGACCATTCCTCTCTCAGCATAACTACAGCCATGATCAGTCTCTCCCAAATCCACTTGTCCTGCTGCTTTACCCCAATTTCTCTGCACAAGTAAATATGTTTCGAGGGCCAGAATTCCCAGTTTCCCTAATTCCAGGTCACTAAAGATGATTCTGGTAAATGAACTTTCCAAACCTGATGGTAATGTCATGAACAGTTCAGAGTTAAGGAACTTTTTTTTTACCAAGCAGACATGATGATGCAGGTGAAAGGACTAAGAAAACTCCAGTCATTCTCTAGCTTGCAAGGATCCTTGGACTTGTGAGATACACTGAGTGCAGATCAGAGATGAAAGTGATGATGTTTTCAGCAGTATCCTCAGGGTTGTCCTTACTTTCCAGGAGAGTAGATGCCAGAAGTCAGCATTTCTTCTTTTAAGCATTTCTTAATGACCACTTATAAAGCAGTCACATGCAGCTAGGTGCCACAGTAGATATAGCACTGGCTTGGAATCAGAAAGACTCACCCTTATGAATTCAAATCCAACCTCAGGTACTTAGCTGTGTAATCCTGGGCAAGACACTTGACTCTATTTGCCTAAAGTCCTCATCTATAAAATGAGCTGGAGAAGGAAATGGCAAATCACTTCAGTAGCTTTGCCAAGAAAACACCAAAAGGGGGTCACCAAAAGTTGGATTCAACTGAAATGACTCTACAACAATAACTTATGAAGTTTTTAAAAATTAATTTTAATTGAGTATTTTTGTTTGTATGTGTTGAGGAAGTAACTATCCCATAACTGATAAGTATTTTGTTCATTGAGAGTATCTTTCTAGAAGAGACCCTACTAATCCACTTGAAGGACATTCTGGATGTAATTCATACCTGAACTTTGATTTGGAGATTTTCCTTGAAACTCCAAGTGGGAGAAATTAAAATGCTAGCAAAAGCTGGATCCCATCTGTTACAAATGTCCAGTTGCCCTAGCCCTTAACTATATCTTTGTGAATCCAGAACTAATGCTAACCCCTTCTTTTTTTAGATGGAACTTGCTAGGAAAATGGAACAATTATATTTGCTAGGTGAGCAAAATAATATATTACCAGATATTGATTTAAGCAGACTGTGAGGCAGTCAATCCTGGGAAATGGATAGGCAACCAGGAAAAGGAAGAAAAGCCCAACGAGGAAAATCTGGGTCAACAGGTCAGAAGTATGTGCCAAAGCTGGAATAAAGAGCTTGGGATCAAAGAGTTAACAAAGGAAGTCAACACTGAAACAGGGTTACATTGTGAAGAGCCCTTGTTTCTACTGGTCCTTGAGAGGTCTTCATTAGGTGGAATCCACTATCTACCTGAGTGGGAATGTAATTTAGGAGAAACTATCAAAAAGTTTTAGACATTGATGGTACCCTGTGGTACAGTACGAATCAATAATTTTTATAGAAAATTGAGGACCAGAGAAGTTTAAGGCTTTGTAAAACAATGGCTAGAACACAGACCTCCTGATTCCTATTTCAGTGCTATTCTCTGCATATTACATTGTCCTTTTATTCCTCATTTTTTAGCCTGAAATTAATGGTCACAATGCCACACATTTCTGTCTTCCCGAAACCTATCAAGCATACCATTAGCAATGTAAAGCCATCATTGTGGGGAACAATTCCAGTGGAATAGGAGATCACCTTAATAACTACTAGCAAAACCAACCACTTCTTAACTGCCACCAACAGGCAAGTAAGCCCAAAGAGCCCTGGAAAGGGCAGAAGCCCCCGGAACAATGGTGCTGCTTCCAGCTCAAGTCCTGCAAACATTATACTGGAGAGCAGCCCCTGTGGAGATGCATCATGGCAACTGTTTCTGCAAGGACTATATCCCCTGATTCTTTAGCAGTCATAGTTATTAAAGATCTATAAAAGCAAATTCTCAACATCAAAGTCCTTGGAAGTGTCAAAAGTTTTAGCACCAGAATTAGATAGATAGATAGATATAGATATAAATGATTTTTCATTTTAAAATATTTTTTAAAAAATGCAATTACCACCTGCTTTACCACTGAAATCTAAGGATAATGAGACCTTTCACTGGGACTTGCAACTAAAATTAATCCAATCCAGTCTAATTCAATAAACATTTATTTTGCATCTACCATGTTTTTAGGAACTATATTAAGTGCTGAGGATGAAATTAATAAAAAGAAAAGAAAGTCAGTTTCTGCCCTCAAGGAGTTTATAGTCTGGTAGAGTGAAGCAACACAGAAAAAGAGACACAAAAGTAGTGGCTGGGGGTGAGGGAAACACACAAATGGACCTGGTGCAATGGCATCTTTTCCTAGAGTTGAAACAAGGCAGAGCAGCCTATGCAAACTAGAGTGAATTGCAAGTTCAATTTCTGCCCTCTACAAAGGAAGATGTTGTGAGGAGCTTGGTGCTCTAACCTCCAACTTTCCAATGAGAGAGGAGAGTGATGGAGGAGATGGTGTCAGTCAAGGTTTGAGTTGACCTCATGTTAATGAGATTTAAAAATTATGAGCTTTCCATTGGAGGGTCATCTTATTCTTTGGAGTAGAAACCTAGTCAGAGCAAAAGATACAAAGTGGAGTGGGCTTAAAGAACTTCCTATAGTTGCTGTCCACTCCTCCCTCCACATTAGCTGTCATTTTGAGGATAGGAGAAACTATTTCAAATTTGCTATTTGTATCCCTAGTACTTAGCACAGACATAGTTGTGGGTATTAGCATGTTCAATAAATGATTTTTTATTCACTCATCCTGCTATTTATTTTCCAAGAAATCATTTTGTTCATGTCATTTCCCATCTCATAAAATCTGAATGGTTTCCAAAATTTAAGTCCAAAGTTTTTATTATAGCACTAAGGGTTCAGCAAAATTCAGCATCAAACTATCATTACATTCTTAACTCGATTTATGCACTTTATAATCCAATCAAATTGTGACTGATCATCAACCATTGAACTTTTCTGTCACTATTTCCCCAAAGTATATTTACTCAGGCCATTTGCTTCACATACAAAACCTTTCCCTATCCTCCCTTGCTTCTGACTAGCTATCTTTCAATACACAGCTCAAATTTCCCTTCAAGTCTTTTATTATCACCCTAGCCAGAAATGATCTTTCCCTCCTAAATTCTGATAGTGCTAATTAACCATGTGACTCACATAATATCTATATTGTGCTTTGGTTCATAGTTATTTGTGAACATATCTTATCGTCGTCACAAAATTATAAGTTCCTAGAGAACAGGAACTAGGCCTCATTCATCTTTTTTTCTCACACAATGTCTCAAACATAGAAAAAGCCCACTATATACTTGTTTAGGGCACGTACTCATTTCAGACAGCAACTACTCTCTCATTCCTAAATAGCAACTGCATTCTCCAGATGCCTTTCTTTGAGACTATTCCTTATACCCAGCATGATGTCACTCCCTCTTTTCTCCTACTGAACATCTTTATTTGTTGTTTAATATGCAACTTAAAGATTTTCATGCTCCATGAAATCTCCCTTGATTCCCATTCCCATCCCCCCCCCGTAAATTGATAATTACCTTGCCCCTCAGACATGGCTAGCACTTGGTTTTATAACTCTTTTTTAACCACATATGAATTTTATTTTCCATAAAGACTCTCACCTTCACATTGGAAGTACTGAGAACCTGAAATAAATTTGCTTGTCCAATACTACAAGTCTATCAGAATTGTTTGGCACTACTAAAATACCCCCATTTTTTTTAGCATGCTCTGTGATCTTCTAACTCATCTCCCTATCAAGTCTCTTCCCTCTCTAATCCATCCTACACATACCAGCCAAAGTATTTTCTTTTTTGGGGGGGGGGGTTTGGAGGGCAATTGGGGTTAAGTGACTTGCCCAAAGTCACACGGCTAGTAAGTGTGTCAAGTGTCTGAGGCCGGATTTGAACTCAGGCCCTCCTAATTCCAGGGCAGGTGTTCTATTCACTGCGCCACCTAGCCACCCCAGCCAAAGTATTTTCTAAAGCATAGGTCTAACTATATAACCTCTTCCTTACCTGACCCCAAGTTTAGTGAGCTCTAATGGTTTCTTGTAACTTCCAAGATCAAATATAAGTCCTGTGTTTGGCATTTAAAGCTTTTCATATATCTGGCTTTTTCCTACCCTTCTAACACATCCATACCCAAACATTGCTAAACTTGAACTCACTTTGTGACCCACTTGTAGCTCCTTGGACACAGAAATCCATTTCCTGTTTCTATGCCTTTCCAGTGCCTGTCCCCATAACTGAAATTCTCTGCCTCCTTTTAGTTTCCTTCAAATCTCACATTATATCCTATGGTCTGCAGGAAGCCATTCCTGCCTCTGGCTTCATATGCCTTCTTTTTGCAGATTATATTGCAAGATAGGTTGGTATATATCTTGTATATAAGAAGTTACTTGGAAATTCTCCCTCACCCCAGGAGAGCTCATGAAAGTTAGAGACCCTTTTATTTGGTTTCCTTTGTTTTGCTTTGCTTTCTAAGAAAGAAAAGCTAAGCTTTGTTTAGCTTTAGCTTCTCAGCCCTTAGCACAGTGCAAGGTACATAGTAATCTTACAATGAATGCTTGTAAATACTTGTTTATTCACTACTTGCCTGAATGCCCTAATATTATGTATTATACCAATCTGTACTGGTAATTTATGCGCTTAGTATACTGTAAAATCCTTGACAGAAGGAGCCCATAACTTATCTAAACTTGGTGTTTTGGCCAAGTTGGAGTCTAAGCAGAGTATGTGTTTAATAAACACTTGTAGTGTCATATATTATATTTAATGTTCCTTACTTTTAAGAGATAGAATAATGGAGGTCATCAAAGAAATATATAATTGAAAAAAATGCGAAGGAATATAGCTTGGCTGTGTATTTAGATTTAGGGATAACTGCCAAATGGCCTGTCTGCAATATTGGTATCTTCACTATATGAAGAAAAATTGAGAAAGTTGTCTCCTGCTCCATCCATCTCAGCACATCGAATATATTCCTTGTGACAATCTTATGGAAGGACAGCCCAGATTTGGAAGTAATTGGAAGCATTGTGCTCTGAATCACTGGAGAGGATATCCCCATCAGTGTAATAACAGATCTATTTGAATAGTTGAAATTTTCTAATAATGTATTGATCCTCCATGGTATGGTTTTAAGCCCATTTAGACTCAAGAGGAGGTGGACTAAAGTCCTCTTTCTAATGCTTCTGCCTATGTGGGCTTCAGCAAGTTACTTAAAAACTCTGATTTTCAGATTCCTTACCAGTAATCCAGTAATTCAGGAGTTGGCAAACTACAGTGCTTAGGCCAAATCTAGTCCATTGCCTGTTTTTGTATATTACATTTAATTACACACACACAGACACAAACATACACACACATTTAATTATATATTATATATACACATATATACATATATTCACACATGGAGATACACACACATATATGTATATACATATATATATATACAGTATATACACACTTACATGAATGTATACCGATATATGTATATGTGAAAAACATCATTAGTTTGTAAACTACACAAAACAGGTGGCAGGTTGAATTTTGGTTTGCCTGGGGAATTTTTTAGCTCTAGATCTATGATCCTCTTATTTTATAACCTAAGGCCCATGGGGTCATTTCCCTCCCTTAATACTAGTCCCTTGCCAAACAGTCAGGAATCAGAAGCAAAAACATGCTAAATTATACAGATGTCTTGGAAGATTTAGTAGCATTTCTCCATCCCCTAATGACATCAGTACCAAGATTTGTTTTATTTTGTTTTGCTTTGTTTTGTTTGGGAGGATAGTAGAGAGAGTATTATATACTCAGAAAACACTTTGCATTCAAAAGCAAATTTAATAAAGAATTAGCTTTTTAGTTGTTTTTAATTTATTAAATAATATCTCTGTTGCCTATGGGACAGTTCAGTAGCTTTCAGAATTTATTTTCTTGTACTTTTGTGCTACTGTAAATAATCCTTGTTTGTTTGGTACAGTTCTAATGCTGGAGCCTGTGCTATGAGTATATTCTCATCTGTTTACTGCAGCTATCCTGTGGAATATTTTCTTACACAACTGATCTCCCCAAGAGGAACAAGTGTATTATAACAAATCCCTCTGTGACTTGCTCAGAAATCCTCTGGTTGAAAGGAAAATATACACCCTCAGCTGTATTTCTTCTGAACTGAGTTCTTAAGACTTGTCTGTCAGGTTTGGAGAATTGAGAAAGGTGCTACTGACTACTAAGTCAGGAAGATTTTCAACCCAAAGAACAAAGGATCCTGATAGATAAAAAGTGTATCCAATGGCTTTTATGTCCCCTATCCCAGCTAGGGTTTATCAGGGAAATGACTTGCTCTGGTTATATTAATATTGTAAAACTTGAATTCCAGTGTCATCTAGGTGTCAGAAAGAGAGAGGCACAAGAAGATAAAGAAATAGAAAAACAAATTTCTGATGTTCTAGGGATACAAAATTCTTGTTACCTAAGTGATATAAAGTAGATAAGGAAAGACACTAAATATTTCAACATACTGTATTTTCTGAAGGTCTTCTTTCTAAGGACTTCATTTCTTTTTTTTTATTTTTAAAATTAATTTATTAATTTACTTTTAGTTTACAGCATTCCATTCCACAATCCCTTGAGTTTCAAATTTTCTTTCTCACTTCCTCTTCTCCCCTCCCCCGCCCCGCCCCCATGGCAGCATGTAGTCAAATGTAGGTTCTACAAATGCCTTCATATTAAACATTAGTCAGATTGTAAAGAAGGATTATACCAAATGGAATGAACAATGGGAAAGAGGAAACAAAACAAAACAAGAAAAAGAAAGAGAGCAAGTAGTTTGCTTCAGTCTGCATTCAGACACTGTATTTCTTTCTCTGGATATGGGTATCTCTTTCTATCATGAGTCTTTTGGAGTTGTCTTATAACCTTACATTGCTGAGAGGAATTCAGTCTATCAAAGTTAGTCATCACACATATGTTGTGTCTGTAATTGTACAAATTTCCCCTGGTTCTGCTCTTCTCATGCAACATCAGATTATATGAGTCTCTCCAGGTTATTATGAATTCCATCTGCTCCTCATTTCTTATAGCACAATAGTATTCCTTTACATTCATATACCACAGCTTGTTTAGCCATTCCACAATTGATGGGCATCCCCTTCATTTCCAATTCTTTTTTTTTTAAAGCAATTGGGGTTAAGTAACTTGCTCAAGGTTACACAGCCAGTTATTTCTGGCTGTGGTGCTAAGTATCTGAGCCCAGATTCAATCCCAGATCATCCTTACTCTGGGGCTGGTGCTCTTACTCACTGTGCTACCCGGCCGCCCCATCATTTCCACTTCTTTGCCACCACAAAAAGAGCTGCTATAAATATTTCTTGTAAATATGGGTCCTCTTCCCACTTCTATGATCTCTTTGGGATACAACCCTAGAAGTGGTATTGCTAGGTCAAAGGGTATACACTTATTTATAGCCCTTTGGGCATAGTTCCAGATTGCTCTCCAGAATGTTTGAATCAATTCACAACTTCACCAACTATGCATTAGTGTTTCAATTTTTCCACATCCTCTCCAGCATTTATCATTGTCTTGTTTTGTCATCTTAACCAATCTGACTGGTGAGATGTTGTACCACAGAGTTGTTTTGATTTGCATTTCTCTAATCAATAGTGATTTAGAGCATTTTTTCATATGTTTATAGATATCTTTAATTTCATCCTCTGAAAACTGCCTGTTCATGTCTTTTGACCATTTATCGATTGGGGAATGACTTGTATTCTTATAGATTTGACTCAATTCTCTGTATATTTTAGAAAAGAGCCCTTTATCAGAGACACTGGTTGCAAAAATTCTTTACTAATTTTCTACTTCCTTCTTAATCTTGGTTATATTGGCTTTATTTGTATAGAAACTTTTCAATTTAATGTAAAGGGCCTCATTTCTGATGGCTTTTCCAACCAGACTCTGATCTTCATGCTAGAGAAACTGAGGCACCAAAGTAAGTTGAAATCATATTATGATTGGCATGGCTTAAATCTATCAAACTTTTTTGTCACTGTATGTAACTTAGAAGTATATTTATATATCCACAACATATGAGTATCTGCTACAATAAGGCTCTGTGAATTGATTCCCCTCCTTCCACTCTTCTGATTTCCAAAGTTGCTGCTTCCAATTTGAATCAGTGGTCAGATAATCTTAGTACTAGGGACACCTCTGATGTTATAGGATCATAGAATTTAGAAGATGGGCCTTAGAGATCACCTAGTCTAACCTTTTCATTTTGCAGCTGAGGAAACTCTCCAAACCATATATGAAAAGGTATCTTCTCTTTATCATTGCCTAGTAGTCGTTCAGCAACCCCTTGGTGATCTCCAATGAATAGAAACTCACTACTTTCAAAGGCAATCCATTCTACTTTTAGGTAAGAATGATTTTAGAAAGTGTTCCTTATATCAAGCCCAAATCTGCTTTTCTAAGATTTTCACACATGGCTCCAAGTTCAGCTCTCTAGAGTCAATGAAAACAAGGATAATTTTTTTCACATGACAATCCTTTAAATAATTAAAGATAGCTATTAAGTCCCCCCCTAGGTCTTTTCTTCTCCAGGATTAGCATTCCCATTTCCTCTGAAAGATCTTCTTTTCCCTAATTATTCTGTAGATGTACATCTGCATACAGCCTCTGTACATACTTTTATTTGGTAATGTCCTTCCTAGAAGATTCTAAAACCTCCTTAAGCTATAGAGATACAAAGAAAGTAAAACAAAAGTTCATGGTCTCCAGGAGCTCACATTCTAATGGGGAGCAAGGGGAAAGAATGACAAAATGAGTACAACTATGCTCAAAAAAAGATATATAGAGAGTAGATTGAGGATATTTAAAAGAGAGAAGGCACTAGAACTAAAGAGGATGGGGAAATCCTTCTCCAAAAAGTGGTACTTTAAATGTGATTTGAAAGAAGCCAGAGAAGTCAAGAGACAGGTATAAAGAGGGAGAGGAGAGGAGAAAGTAATAATTCACATTTGTGAGATAGAATGTGTTAAGATTTATGTGAGGAATAAGAAGGAGGGGAAAAATTTATAAGCACAAAAAATATTTATAATAGCTCATTTTGTGGCGGCAATGAAGTGGAAATTGTAGTGATGTCCATACATTGTGAAATAGCTGAACAAAATATGGCCTATAATTGTAATAGACTACTATTGTCCTATAAGATATGATGAGTAGGAAAGCTTCAGAAAAACCTGGAAAGACTTAGATGAAATGATGCAAACAGAAGTGAGCAGAACCAGGACATCTTTATGCATAGTCTCCAACATTGTGCAATGATCAACTATGATTAACTTTTTCTCAGCAATACAATGATCCAAGACAATTCCAAAAGACTTATCATGGAAAATGTAATCCACATACAGAAAAAGAACTGACGAAATCTGAATGTAGATCAAAGAATACTATTTCCTTTAATTCTGTTTCTTCTTTCACAGCATGACTAATATTGAAACCTAATTTGCATGATTGTACATGTATAATCCATGTAAAATTGCTTACCACTAGGGAGTTGGAGGGGAGGAATAGATGGAGGGAGAGAATTTGGAATTCAGAATATTTGTAAAATGTTGATTTTTTATATGCAATTGGGAAAAAATAAAATATGATTTGATAAGTAAGACAAATTTACCATTATGAAGACTTCATTGAGTGAAGGTAGGGAAGACTGTTTGCTAAAAAACTTAATATCCAATGTAATAAAGGTATGGTTTCCTGATTAAAAACAAAAGAAATAGAAAGGAGGCCAATGTCATTGGATCATAGAATAGGTGGGGGTGAGTTGAAAAGGGAAGCCTAGAATTCATCACAGTAAACATCAGGAAACTTCTGATTGAGGTAGTATATAAGGAAAAAATCAACTTGATCATTTTGGACATTATGCTTTTGTTAATGAGATGTGAGGTTCCACTGACATTTTTACTGGCAATATCAAATTATTGACTTATTAAGCTTATAGTCCACTAAAATCCTGGGCTATTTTTTTTGTAATACGGTTGTCAGGGCATATTTCCACCATCTTATTATGTGGGGCATTTTTGCTTTTTAAGCGTAAATAAGGGGCTTTACATTTATTTCTATTAAACTTCATTTCTTTCGATTGTTGAAGATCAATGTCCTGAATGGAGCAGCTTCAGGATATACCTTCTATCCTCGGGTTTTTCTTTGATCTAAAAAATAATCATAGAATAAATTCAGGTCCTGAAATAACTTTTGGAATCTTCTCTTCATTTAATGTGTTAAATTAATTATCTTACAAAGCAGGTCTGACTGTATTCCCATCCCCCACTCTGTACCCCAAGACTCAGTAAACTCCAGTGGCTGCTAGTTGCCTCAAGAATAAAATATAAAATCTTTGTAAATCAAAGTTTTCATAACCTGCCCCATCCCTACCTTTCCATTCTCCTCATACCTTAATAACCACTACGTACTCTGTGAATTTTCACTGGCTGCCCAACTCCTGTCTGGAATTCTCTCTCTGTCCCCTGGTTTCACTAGTTTCCTTTACGTCACAGATATAATCCCAAATTTTTCAGGAAGGATTATCTAGTGCCCTTTAATTCTATTGTCTTCCCTCTGTTGATTATCTCTAATTCATCCTGCATATATTTTGTTTGTACAGAGTTGTATGGGTCTTGTTATTTCCTGCTCTTCTTCCCCATTAGAATGTGAACTCCTTGAAAACAAAGACTGACTTTCTTTGTATCCCTAGAATTTATCACAATGTCTGGCACATGATAGGGACTTAATAAATTCTCTAACTTTTATTAACTTGATATACAAGTCACTTGAAAATCTTCACTTGAGAGAAAGAGAGAACACAGCTTCATTTAGTTAGCTCCTTATCATAGGATAACTTACAGAAATATAAAATTTTGGAGTTGGTAAGGACCTTGGATATCATCCTATTCAATCTCTTCATTTTAAAGATAAAAATTGTAAAAAAAAAAAAAGATAGCAACAATGTTGTTGCTCAGTGGTGTTTAATTCTTCATGATGACATTTGGGGTTTTCTTGGCAAAGATACTGGAATGGTTTGTCATTTTCTTCTCCAAGTTATTTTACAGATGTGGAAACTGAGGCAAATAGGGTTAAGAGACTTGCTCAGAGTCACCCAGCTAGTAAGTGTCTGAAGCAACATTTGAACTCAGGAAGATGAGTCTTCCTTACTTCAGATCCAGCATTCTATCCTGTGTACCACCTAGCTTTTTCAGAGTGCTAGTAGGTACTTAATAAATGTTTATTAATTGCTTAACTAATAAATATTACCCCATCTGGGGGCAGAGTCAAGATGGCAGAGTAGAAGCAGGACCTCCCTGCAGCTCTAGCTTCCATCTTCCCCAATCCATGTAAAAAGGGAACTGTAAACAAACTTTGGCGCTGCAGAACCCACAAAATGACACAGATAAGCTAACCTCCCACTGAGGACAGCCCAACAGGCCAGCATGAATCGAGCATAGCGCTGGGAGCCGAGCACAGCCCCACGCCTAGACTTTAGCCTCAGGGCAGGCCTGAAGAGCAGCTGGCTAGAGGGACTCCAGATCAGCAGCAGCTGTGGCTGTTTCCAGATTTATAAACACATGGATGCAAAGGACAAAGTGAGAGGTCAGTGCAGTCTGGACTTTGGGACCCAGGAAGTGGAAGTGCGTGGCTTTTGCCCCTGGGGTGAGAAACCACTGAGACTCCAGCACACCAGCCAGTGCCACCTGGCAGATTCAGCTCCTGGCCTGCAGAGTGTAGGGGGACCAAGCAACCAGTCTTAGGGGTAATCACTCTTGCTTTAACTTTCTTGGATCTTGATTGAGTCTAGGATGGAGGTCCTGGGGTGTGTGTCCAGTTTGCCAGAGCTTGTGGAGACCTCAGAGAGGGCACCCATCTAATACCTCTGGCAGCTGAGAAAACCCCAGTGTTTGGGATGAAAGCTCCCCTGTCTGGTGGCAGAGTCCTACTGTGGCAAAAAGCCCAGTGGTCAAATGACTGAGGGGCAACATGACCAGGCAAAGGAAAAAAAAGTAGACAGAAGATTCCAACATTAGACTCTTATTTTGGGGACCAAAAGGAGCAAAGCATGGAACAGGAGGAAGACAGTGAAGTCAGAACACCTGCACCAAAAGCTTCAAAGGAAAATACAAGCTGGTTACAGGCCATAGAGGACCTTAAGAAGCAGATAAGAGAAGTGGAGGAAAAATTGGGAAGAGAAATGAGAACGATGCAAGAAAATTACGAAATGAGAGTCAACAGCCTGATTGAGGAAAATAATATCGTAAAAAATAGACTAACTCAAATGACAAAAGAGGCTCAAAAAGGCAATGAGGAGAAGAATGCTTTAAAAAGCCGAATTTGCCAGATAGAAAAAGAATTTCAAAAGATCACTGAGGAGAAGCATTGCTTCAGAATTAGATTGGAGCAAATGGAAGCTAATGATTTTATGAGAAATTAAGATGCTCTTAAACAGATAAAAACAAATGAAAGAATAGAAGGCAATGTGAAATATCTCATGGGAAAAACCACTGACCTGGAAAATAGATCCAGGAGAGATAATTTAAAAATTATTGGACTGCCTGAAAGCCATGATCAAAGTAAGAACCTAAAAATCATCCTCCAGGAAGTTCTCAAAGAAAACTGCCCTGATGTTTTAGAACCAGAGGGCAAAATAGAAGTTGAAAGAATCCACCGATCACCTCCTGAAAAAGATCCCCAAAAGAAAACTCCTAGGAATAATATAGCCAGGTTCCGGAATTCCCAGATGAAGGAGAGAATATTACAAGCAGCCAGGAAGAAACAATTTGAATATGTGGAAACACAATCAGGAGAACCCAGTATCTGGCAGCTTCTACACTGAGCGATCGAAGGGCTTGGAATATGATATTCTGGAGGTCAAAGAAGCTGGAATTAAAACCAAGAGTCACCTACCCAGAAAAACTGATATCATGTTTCAGGGGAAAATATGGTCTTCAGTGGAATAGAGGACTTTCAAGCATTCTTGCTGAAAAAACCAGAGTTGAATAGAAAATTGGACATTCGGATACAAGAGTTCAGAGAAGCATGAGAAAGTAAATAGGGAAAGGAAATCATAAGGGACTTGTCAAAGTTGAACTATTAACATTCTTACATGGAACAACAATAATTGTAACTTATGAAACTTTTCTCAGTAGTTGAAGGGAATAAAAAAATATATATGTATATATGTTTATATATGAAGGTATATGGGCATATGAACACACATGTGAATGTGTGTATATATGTGCACAGGTATACATAGATAGAGGGCACAGGACCAATTTAACAGGAAGGGATGATACTTAACAGGTGAAATTAAGAGGTGAGAGAGGAATATAATGAGAGGAGATGGGGAGAGACAGAATGGGGTAAACTATCTCATATAGAAGAGGCAAGGGAAAATGGTTACATTGAAGGGGAAGAATAGGAAAGTAAAAGGGAATGGATCAACCTTATTTCCATTGAATCTGGCTTGAGGAGGGAATGAAATACACACTAAATAGAGTATCTCACCCTAGAGGAGAGTAGGGGGGAAGGGGATGAGAGGGGGGATAATGGAAGGGAGGGCAGCCTGGGGGGAAGGTAAGTTGGAAGCACCCACTTTTGAAAAGGGATGGGATCAAAGTAGAGAATAGAACAAGTGGGAGGTGGGATAGGAGGGAGGAAAATATAGTCAACCTTTTACAATATATCTACTATGTCTTTGTTTTGTATTAGCCACACACGTACAACCTATACAGAACTGCTTATCTTCCCAGTAAGGGTGGGTGACAAGGGAGGAAGGGAATGAATCTGGAATTCAAAGTTTTAAAATCAAATGTTTATGTGTATATGTTTATATGTATATATATACCATTATTAATACTATTTTACATGTAATTGCAAAATAAGATGTACCGGCACTGGGGCATAGAGATCCAGCATGCCCCAATGCAAAAGTAGAAAGGGGGATAGGAGAGTGCAGATTGGAGGAGGGGATATCCTGTGGGACTGCTATGTTGGAGTGGTGGGTAGGGGAAAAATGGGCAGAAAATTTGCAACTCAAAATCTGGCGGAAATGAATGATGTAAATCAGAAGTTAATAAAGAATTTGAAAAATGAAAAAAATGAAAATAAAAAATAAACATTACCCCATTTGAGCCTTACATCATCTACTAGTATTCCTATTTTTAAGGTGATGATACTGAGAAATAGAGTGAGGTTAAGTGATTTTCTCAGCGTCACACAACAAGTATGTATATGAGGCAGTGTTTGAATTCAGGTTTTTCTGATTCCAAGTCCTGTTTGCACTGTGAATAGAATAGGGATAACATCTTAGAGAAATTACTTGCTTAGGATCACATAGCTGTGATTCAAAGTTTGGACTTCGGAAGCATCTGACTGTAAGCTCAGTGCTATCTTCACTTCACTTTTTTTTTCCCCTTATGTGCTATCTGAGTACTGTAAATTCCTCAGAGTAGAGTTAGAGAAAGAACCAAGGCATCCTAATCTCCCTGTTGTGCATCATAAAAGAACAAAGTTCGTTGGATCAAAGAAAATACAACTTGAACTTTGCACAGGTTTGAAGGCATAACCATGCATAAAAGATGATAGCCTGGTCTCCAACCAGGAGCCCATTTTTTTACTCTGGCTTCCTAGACCTGCTTATTAATTGAGATAGTCTCTTACTAGCGGTGCCTTGGAGTCCAATCTCTAGGGTGCTGTGGCTTTCCCAACTTGGGGGCCACCAAAAACTTTCTTTTTACCTTTCCTTAGTCCAGAACAAGCACCTCTCCTGGGTCCAGGGTATACTGAATCCTGGAAGGATGACATAAGTAAAAATAATTTTTAATAATACATATGGGAAAAAATGAAACAAGCACATGGAGCAAAATAAGTTGTTTATAACTCAGGTAGAAAGTAAGTAGGTTTTAGGAATCTTCTCTGTCAACCTTATGGTATATACTACATCTCCTATGCCTCTCCAGCTTTACTTTCTCTAGTTATTTTTTTTTAAACCAAGTGTCCATTACTACCTCTGTAACCCAAACTTCAAAACTTAGGCTGCTTTTTAGTACCATTATCTTGTGATAAAAAGAAACATTTCATTAAAACAGTCATAGAATTGTAGCATTATAACTAGAAGAGCCTTAAGAGGTAATCTGGTCAAAGTCTCTCATTTTTCACAAATGGAGAAAAAGACAGCAGTCCAATCAGGTTAGGTGACATTTTCAAAATCAAACAAATAGGTATCATCAACCCAGGATTTGAACTGAGGCCATTTAACAATCCAGTAACTTTTCTCTCTATACCATGCTGCCTGTTCCTCCAATTCTATGACTTCTTAAAACTGGGGACTCTCCCAGAATAAAAACTACAGGTATTCATAAAGAATCTTTGATTTATCCAACTCAATCCTTTCAAATAACAGTTTATTATACACCTACCATGTATAGAGGACTGAAATAGGCACTAGAGGAAATTTAAAAGTTGGCATGAAACAAATCCTTGCCCTCATGGACTTCCCAGTATAGCTAGTGAATAAAATCCAAATGCAGATCACTATAACATGTAGTATAGTACACTGTAGAAGATACAAACCTTGGTATTTTCTCAGCATCTGGGTTAAATTTCTGGTTCTATTACTTACAACCTGTATGAATTTAAGCAAGTCGGCTAACTTTTCTGGTCTTCAGTTTCCTCATTTTTAAAGTCAATGTGTTGGACTAGTTTATATCTGAGGTCCTTTTAGCTCTGATCTGATCTCATTATGATCTGAGATACATTCAGACAAAATGACAAAGTATAGGAAGTCTTCAGTCCTAATCACTATCAACATAGTTTGAAACCTAGCTCCTTATTGCTTATCTAGTTACTTTTCTTATTTTATATTCAACCACTGCCATGAGTTTTCTGACCAGAATTAGTTGAGAAAAATCACAAAATCATGGAATTTTAGACTTGTAAGGGACCTCAGAATTCATCTAGGACTGCTGGTAGGTGAAACTGAAATCCCTCCCTTATCATCTACCCTCACCTTGAAGTCTTTCAGTTGTGAAGAATCAACTACTTCTTGAGGACTTTTCTAATTGTGAGATATATTTTCATGACAGGGACTGGAAATCTAATCAGAAGATGTTCAATGCCTGTTACAAATAACAGTCCCTCAGATACCTGAAGAGATTAAATCATGGTCTGTCTACCTATGTGTTCCAATATGTAGGCTGTATGTCTCTAATTTCTTCAATTGAGTTTATTTTGGCATGGTCTCAAGTCCCCTTGCCATTCTATGGATACAACTTCCTTAATATCCTTTCTAAAATTTGGTATTTTCAATCAAGTTATGAGCCAAATTATATTAAATATCTGTTATATTCCAGACATCAGAAACAGTACAGTACAGTTAATAAAGTCAACCTCAAAGTCAAGAAATTCTGGGATCAAATCCTTCCTCTGATACTGACTGTGTGGTCCTAGTCAAGTCATTTTACCTCTTAGTTCTCTAGGAAATTCTCTGAGGCTATAAGTTATAGGGAAGATGAAGAACAGCATTCATAGAGAAAGTTTCCCAATCCATTCTCTAATCTGTAGCCCAGCACTATGCTAGGAGCTGAGAGTGCAAAGATGAAAGTCAAACAGTCCCTGATTACTTCAAATGCATGCAGTCCATTATCAGTCAATAAATATTTGCTAGTCAATAAACATGCCTTAACTGTGTTAGGCACTATGCTGAGAGCTGGCATCTTCATATCTTCTCTAAGACTTCTTTGCACTTGTTACCATGTTATCCTATAATATATATATATACATATATATGTATATATATATATATATAGCTGATATCTTCATAGGCTATACCAACAGAGTATCAATTTTAATAGGCCTTATCATACTATAAAATTTTCAAGTTGGGACTAGTAATAAACTATACCTCTAACATCTAAGCACTAATCTGGTTAAGCATACTTGGCCACCAGATAGTGTATTTGTTTTTGGAGGGGAGATAAATATTTGTGTGTAGGCCTTTACTGCAAGGAACACACACACACACACACACACACACACACCCCTATGAAATTACAATTCTTTTGAATTCTTTCTGTATCCCACCGAGGCTTTGTTGTGAAAGCTTTGTTGATAAAAATATCTAGCAGTTATATAACACTTTAAGGTTTGCTAGGTGCTTTTCATCTATCATCTTATTTGGCCCTCACCAAACAACACTGGAGGCTAGTTACTGTTGTTTTGCCCTTTTACCGATGAAGCAACAGAGCTAAAGGTGGTTTAGTGACTTGCCTAGGGTTACATAATAAGTAAGTGTCTAAGGTAAGATTTGAATTTCGTTCTTTGTTACATATCTCGAAAGGAAGTTTTTTTTTAATCCAAATTACTGGGGTAAATACAGACAAACAGAGGAATAATAGGCATCTCCAGAATATGTTTATTTCCTATCAGTGTGAGTTTGTTGTTCAGACAGAAGCAAAGGACTTTGCTTACAGGGTGCTTTTCTTTGAAGTTTCCAAAACATTTGGAAAGAAGAATGGAATTCCTGCAGAAATGTCCTAAATCCACCCAAAATTATGTGTCATGACAATTTTGGAGAGAAAAAAAAAGAAAACGTAGAAGACCAGCACCCCCTGTCTGTTTAAATAAGAAATGTCTTTCTCTCTGGGAAAGAGAGATAAGTCATCTGTTACTGTACCCATTTTGCAAGACTCCACTACAGCTATAGATTATTGAATAGGTTAAGAAGTCATCTCAGGAAACCTCATTTCCTATGTTTTGTGAGTTCTTCATAAAGACATAAATGCTTTAGATGTGTAGAAAAGTTCAAACCCTGTGGGGAGATAAATGATGTGTTAGAAAGAACGTTAGATTTGGAGTCGAAGAACATCAGAGGTGGAAAGAACCTAGGCCATTCATCTAGTCCAACCTATAGGAAAAAACAATCTATATACAATATATACAATCCAGCTGTACTTGAAGACTTCCAGTGAAGGCAAACATTTTACATTTTGCACAACTCTAATAGTTAGGAAGAGTTTCTCATAACTGAAATAGAGTCAACTATCCTATAAATTTCACCCATTGCTCTTTCCTTCAAGGTTAAGCAGACAAATAAAAGGCTTTAAAATGCCTCTTTAAAATGACAACCTTTCAAATGCATGAAAACAGAAAATATACCCCACCCTACACCCAGTACATTCCCTCTATTAGATTCATTCCAATTTGGCAATATCACTCCTAAAATGTACTTGAAACTTAACACAGTACTTCACATCTGGTCTAAAGAGGATAGAAAGAGTGCATTAGGACTATAATCTCCTTCATTTCCTCCAGGACAGGTTTTCTTAACCTTTTTTGTGTAATGGACCCATTTGGCAGCCAGCTGAAACCTAGGGAACCTTTCTCAGACTAATATTTTAAGACATAAAATCAAATACATGGGATTACAAAAAAACCAGTTATATTGAAATATAGTTATCAAAATATATATTTTAAAAAGTTCATGTGTACTGGGTTAAGAACCTTGATCTATGGAAATTTATGGTTTTTTTGTTCATTTGTATTCCTGTTGTCTAGAACATTCTTTGTGATTAATACATGTTTATCAAGTTGAATCCTAGAAAGTACATCTAGTGCTAGTCTATAGAGATCTTTTAAAATTATGTCACTGAAATTATAAGTGAGTCATCATAGTTTTGTCATATTGATGAATTTGACAATATTTTTTTCTACTCTTTTATGCAAGTAATTCATTAAAAAATACACAAGTGAAGGCAGTCCCAGGTCAAATTATTTGATTTCAAATGATAGTTCTGGTATTTACTATCAGTGTGACCTTAGATAAGTCACTTACTTTTTCTGGGCTTCAGTTTTCTTTCTCTCTAAAGTGAAGTAATTATTATAAGTGGTCCTCTCTAACTGTAATTCCTTGGAATGACTTGGAACATTGGAATATAAGATTACCTATAATGTTGTTCCCCAGTTTCTGGGAACAGAAACTTCCCTGAAGGAGCTGAGACAAAACATTTCATGAAGGTCAGCCACCTGGAACATGCAAACAGAAGAGAAGAGCAAACCTGAGTCCTATTAACTCTCCGTTGACTTTTTCCATTTCTTATCCAAAAAGAAAACTTTGTCTTTTAAAGTAGTTGTGTCGCTGACCTTTCCCTACAGCCTGTTGACTGATTGTATAACCTTTCTTCCTCACTCAACAGGGCCACTGAGCATCTACACGTTAGCCTGTGGTGTAAAAAAACCTATGCTGATGGAGAAGGAAATAAATACAACTCTAGAAAAAAATGATCTGTTCTGTGCATTCAAAAAAGAAGTGACATGTTTAGAAAAGAGGGAAATTTCTTGATCTAAAATAGCTTTAAGAAATGGAAATAGAATGATATACAAATAAAATTCAAATCCCTGCTCTGTTACTTTGTACCTGTGAGACCTTGGGCAAATCAGTTATCCTTTATCTTTTCTCAGTTTCCTAATCTGTTAAATTGGGGGATTAAAGTATATGATTCTAAGGTTTTTCTTCTAAAGCCTCTGATTCTAAGATCAATCTGTAAGCATTTTTAAGTACTCAACTGTAATTCAGGTTCAGTACTAGGCTATGGGGATAAAAAATGACTCAGTCCCTGCTCTCAAAGAGTTTACAACCTAACAGAAAAGAAAAATATGCTCAGTTAACTGAGCACTTACAAAACAGATCTATGATAAATTTAAGAGTTTGGGGTAGGGTGGAATTTGAAAGGTACTGGCACCTGGGGTCAGGGAGGGGAAGAAGAAAAGTCTCATAGAGAAAAGCACCTAAGCAAAATCTTAAAGGAAAACAGTAATTGATTATAAGAAGCAAAGATGTAAGATGAGGAGGGAAAGCTTTAAGGGATGAGGAACAATCAGGGCTAAGACATAGGGATGAGTGATAGAGTGCTTTCTGTGTCTGATAAACAAAAAGCAAAGTTTGATTAGACCTTACAAGATGCTCTCTCCTAGTGCTGCTCTCTGAATCATCTTGGCTTCATCTCTCCAGGTCCCTTTCAGATGTGTCTCACTAAAGTATAGTGAATGAAACTCCCAGTTAAAGGAAGTCTGTAATTATATTTATTTCCAATCAATCTAACAAAAGCCAGGAGAGCACCCCTAGACATGATTTTTCAAATATATATGTGTACATATACACATATGTGTATGCATATATATATATAATTTCCCATTACCATGTAAAATTAACATTTATTTTTAAAATTTTTTAAGTTCTAAAATTTTTCCCTCTCTGAAATGCCCCCTCCACCCCTAAAAAAAGGAATATGATATGATTATACATGTCAAGTCATGAAAAACATATTTCTATATTAGCCACATTACAAAAGAAAAAACATAGTCAAGAAAAATAGTTTAAAATTTATGCTTCAATGTGCATTCAGAGTTCATCACTTCTTTTGCTAGAGGTGGATAGACTTTCATCACAGATTCTTTGGAATTAACTTGGATCATTGTCTTGATCAGAGTAGCTAAGTCTTTCCAAATTAATTATCCTTGCAGTGTTGCTCTTATTGTGTACAATGTTCTTCTGTTTCTGCTTGCTTCACTCTGCCTCAGTTCATATAAGTCATCCTATTTTTTTTGAAACCATTCTTCTCATCATTTAAAAAAAAATTGGGTGAGGTAGGCAATCAGAGTTAAGTGATTTGCCCAGGGTCACTAAGCTAGTAAGTACCTAAGCCTGGATTTGAACTAAGTTCCCCCTGACTCCAGGACTGGTTCTCTAACCACTGTGCCACCTAGCTGAAATTTTATCATTTGTCACAGCAAAAAAAAAAGTATTTCATGGCAATCAAAATGAAAACTTGTTCAGCTATTCTCCAATTGATGGACTCCTCCTCAATTTCCAATTCTTTGCCACCACAGAAAGAACTAACAAATATTTTTGTACAAATAGGTACACATTTCCTTTGATATCTTTAGTATACAGAGCAATTAGGGGTATTTCTGGGTCAAAGTGTAAGCACACTTTTATAGCCTGTTGGGCACATTTTTTCCCTAGAATAGTAGTAGGACCAGTTCACAACTCACTTATAATGTGTTAGTGTACCAAATTTTTTACATTGTCTCCAGCATGTGTCATTTTCCTTTTCTATCATGTTAGCCAATCTGATAGGTATGAATTGATATCTCAGAGTTGTTTTTTTAATAGTATTTTATTTTGCCTCCCCAATTACATGTCAAGACAATTTTTAGCATTCATTTTTACAAGATTTTGAGTTCCAAAGCTTTTACTTCCCTCCACTACTCTTTTCCAATAAGGCAGACAATTTGATACAGGTTATACATGTGCTATTGTGTAAAACATATTTCTATATTAGTCACAGTTGTGAAAGAAGAAACAGATCAAAATTAAGAAAAAAAGAATAAAGTGATTGAAAAAAATATGCTTTGGTCTGTAATTAGAGTTCATCAATTCTTTATCTGGATGTGGATAGCATTTTTCTTCATGAATCCTTTGTACTTGTCTTGGATCTTTGCGTGACTGAGAAGAGCTGAGTCATTCATAGTTGGTCATCACACAATATTGCTGATACTGTTTACAATGTTTTCTCAGAGTTGTTTTAATGTACATTTCTCCAGTCAATCGTGATTTAGAAAAAAAATTTTAATGTGACTATTTATGATTTTAAATTTCTGAAAACTGCCTGTTCATATCAGTTATCAATCAGGGAATGACTCTCATTTTTATAAATTTGGCTTAATTCCCTATACATTTGAGAAATGAGGCCTTTATCAGAGAAACTTGCTGTAAAATTTCTGACAATTTCCAGTTTTCCTTCTAATTTAGTTTGTTTTGCTTTAATATAGTTTTCTTAAGCATAAACTTTTAAAGTATATATAATCAATATTATCCATTTTATTTCTGATGGTTCTCTCTCTCTCTTATGGGGTCATTACTTTTCCCTTATCCATAGATCTTCTAATTTTCTCTGTAGTTTTTTGTGAGTTTTTTCCCCCCAAACTTGGGTTTATTAAATACTAGATTACTATGGTCATTTACTATTGTGTCAGTCAATAGCTGGTTTGTTTTTGTTTTGTTTTACTCATAATTGACTCTTTGTGAACCCAGTGGGGGTTTTCTTGACAGAGATTCTGGAATGGTTTGCCATTTCCTTCTCTAGCTCATTTTTTTAAACAGATGAGGAATTGAAGAAAATGTGATTAAATGACGAGCACAGAGTCATAGAGCTGGTAATGTCTGAGGTTTGAATTCAGGAAGATTAGTTTTCCTGACTTCAGGCCTGGTACTCTCTACACTGTGCTAAATACCTGTCCTTACTACTGTATATTGTGTACTTAATCTATTCCGCTAGTCTACCCCTCATTTCTTAGCCAGTATCATATTGCTTTGATGATTACTACTTTGTAATACAGTTTGAAATCTGATACTTGTAGCCCACCTTCCATCACATATTTTCATTGAGTCACTTTATATTCTTGTCCTTTTGCTTTCCCAAATGAGTTTTGTTAATTTTTTTTTACCTCTATAAATTTCTTTTTTGGTAGTTTGGTGTGGCACAAAGGAGTTTAGTTTTGGATATATTGAGCTTAAGATGTTTATGGGGCATTCAGTTTGAGAGATCCAATAGGTAGTCAGAAATGAGAGATTTGGGGAGGCCAGGTGGCTCACCGAGTAAGAGCACTGGCTCCAGTGTCGGGATGACCTGGGGATCGAATCCGGGCTCCTACACTTAGCACCACACCCAGAAATGACTGGCCATGTGACTTTGAACAAGTTACTTAACTCCAATTACTCATAAAAAAAAATTAAAAAAAAAGAAATGAGAGATTTATCAAAACAGATATTAGGGATGTATAAATAGTGGAATAACAAAATATTATGATCAAATAATATAATTTTTTTAAATTATATTAAAAAATAGAAAGACCTTAAGGAATACTTAAGAGACTTCTCTTCATTTTATATATAATATTTCCAAAATTATGTTTCATCTCCTTGGGCACTGAGGGTTCCTTAGAAATTTTCATAGAGATAAATCAAATTCTGATAGATAGGTATTCACATATGATGATGAAATCTATGTATCAGAATACAGAACTAAGGATTGTCTATAGCTTTTATTTTATGTGCCTTTGAGAGATAATATATTTCTAATCTTCACTAATAGAGCAACAAGCATAAACAGAACAATTCAGCAGATGATGGGTGAGATGCACCAAGGAGGAAAGAGGCCTAGTGAATGAATCAAATTAACATCACCAAAACATAAAGGCTATCCTATGATTTTAGATCTCTAAGCATCACTTCCATGCATATTTCCTGGCTGAGCATGTTACCTATGATTATGCCCCCTCTTTTTGTGATTCGTAAGTGTGCTCACTCTTCCCAGTAGAAATATTTGCTTTTGTGAGTGTTCCCAGGATTTATGGTGCTAATCTTCTATTGAAATTATCATATTAAAGGATCAAATGTCTGTATTTCAAAATTATTAGATCCAGAGATGGATTAATGAAAAAAGGTAAGCATATCTTTTAAGAATCATGAATTGTGGTTTTGAGTGGATGCAGATCTACAGAATACCTTGAGCCTCAAATAGATCTGTAAAGCCTATTGGGAGAGAGGGTACCCCAGGTGCTTCCTGCTAGATGAATTCTAGATTCCTTTTAGGTCATAGGATCCTAAGATATATAGTTAGGTTCAGCTTAGTACAAATATTCAATCCTGTGAAGTTCTATCATTCAAATTTCTACTACATATTTTTGTGGGACTGGAAAAAATTACCATATCTTACATAATTATAATTTTGAATAGTCCTAATGCTTAAATATGCAACAATTCTTTGGGATTCATTATCCATTGTAATTTGTACCTCACTGTAGAATATTTTACATTTAAGAAAACTGAGGCCTAAAGACTTGATGTAAGCTGGCCTAGGAGACAAAGGTAGTGAGGAACAGAGCTAGAATTCAAATCCAGTTTTCCAATTCCAAAACTGTTAACTTTCTGCATATCTCCACAATGCTTCTAGCAATATAAGAGGAGTTTTTAGGAATATAAAGTTTACAGTAGGTCCTATTTTATTAAAGGTATGATAAGAGTTAATTAGTTATTGATCACAAAGGAGTAAGGTTGGAAAATAAAAGAGAAAAACATTTGAATTATCTATTTGAAGCTTGGCTACCCAAGTAATAAGAGCTGATAGCTGATTTACAATATTTCTTTGTGATTTATAGAGCATTTTTACATGCATCATCTTACATGATCTGTAAAAATAACATTGCGGAAATGCTGATGGTTCATAAGAAGACTGACCCTGTAGTTACAAAATTTGGGTATGAGACCTGTATCTGACACATCCAATTTGACTTAGTTTAATACTCCAGGTAACTCTCAGATCATAATTCACTCATCAGAAACTCATCTTTCCACACTGGAATATGCCCATCATGATGAAAATACAGTTCCAGAAGAACAACAAAAAAAACCCACCAATAAAAAAAACAAAACAAAATTTAAAAAACTGTTAGGAGGTAATCCATTGATTATTGTTATTTCTGTAGTTTTTCACATTTTATAATGAGAAAAATGAAGCCAAGGGAGGTTAATCAATTTTCCTAAGGCTGTATAGATAGTAGGTGACAAAGAGTCAAACATCAGCTTTTCTCCTCCACCCCATTCATGGATCTTTCCTCTAGCATACTTCTACCTTCTGAATGAAAGCTGAGGATGACAGGAAGAAGTTGAAAAAGAAACTGATTTTATTTTTTTTTTACTGATAAGCAATAAAATACTAGTTGAATGAACTATTTTCAGGTTCAGACAGGGATCAAGGAGACAAACACAGAACTATGTTTCCCAAGTATGTAATTAATCATGAGTGGAACAAGTGATGACACTTTATGATATGATAACAAGTAGCTATAGAGTAAGGATACTACATTTATTTATCTCTGAATCCCTTTTCAGTCCTAGAACCTTAAAACTCATAGATACATTAGAGACTGTGTTGGTACTTTTGCTCTGAGAGAATACCTATTGTCACAGTCAGAATCAACAGAGGATGGTTAGAATTTTCTTCAAGGAAACTTCTACCATTCTCTCCAAACAAACTTCCTCAACCTCTTCCCACCAGAGCAATGTGTGCCCAAGAGGCCCACTACCTCACCTGATATTTGGGATCCCAAACACCTACCCAAACAGATTCTTTGAATGTCTTATTTTTCTCCAGACAATATTCCCACAGGATAGAACTCTCCTTTAACCATTTCCCATTCTGGAAACCATAACCACATGGAATATCAAGGATAAAAGTGGGTTCATCAATGAAAGCAGCACACACTGGTCATCTACCTTTCTATTCTCCTCCTGCACTTAATATTGTTTTTACCCTTAAGCTTTATTTTTTTTCTCAACTACATATAAACAAACAAACAAAAAAAAACATTCTCTTTTAAATTAAATTCCATATTCCTCCTTCCTTTCTCTATCCCCTCCTTGAGAAGGCAAGCAGTTTGATGTAGAATATACATGAGCACTCATGCAAAACCTTTTCATATTAACCATGTTTCAAAAGAAAACACAGACCAAAAATAAAACCAAGAACAATAAAGAAAGTTTACAAGGAATGCTTCAATCAACATTTAGATTCCATCAGTACTTTTTCTAGAAGTGGATTGAATTTTTCACCTGAAGTTCTTCAGAATTGTCTTGGATCATTATGTTGATTAGAGTAGATAAGTCATTCTTAGATAACCATCATACAATATTGCTGTTACTGTGTACAATGTTCTTCTGGTTCTATTAATTTACTTTCACATCAGTTCACATAAGTCTTTCCAGGTCTTTATGAAAGAATCTTGCTCTTCAATTACATAGCATAATATTATTACAACACATTCATATACCACAACTTGTTTAGTCTTCTTCCAATCACAGAGCACATTCTCAATTTCAGTTTGTTACCACAAAAAGAATTGTCCTAAATATTTTTGTCTATATAGACCCTTTCTTTTTTTCTTTCATCTTTCATGACTTAGGAGTTGTATTCTTGCGTTAAAGAGTGTGTACAGTTTTATAGCCCTTTCAACATCATTCCAAATTATTCTCCAGAATGGTGGGAATAGTGCACAACTCCAACAAAGAAGTTAAAAATAATTAATATTATATATTTTATATATATTAATATTTATAAATAATTTTATTTATATTTTTTTTTTTTTTTCCAGATTCCTTCCAACATTTGTGCTTGCCCTTTTTTTCACATTGCCCTAAATTATAGGTAAGAAGTGGTATCTCAAAATTATTTTAATTTGCATTTCTCTAATTAGTAGTGATTTAGAGCATTTTTCATACAACTATATATTGCTTTGATTACTTCATCTGAAAACTGCTTGTTCATATGTTTGACACTTTATCAATTGGGGAATGACCTGTATTCTTAAAAATTTGATTAAGTTTTCTTTATATTAGAAAAATAAGGTCTTTAAAAGAGAAACTCTAAAAATTATTTCTAATTTTTCTGCTTTTCTTTTAATTTGGCTACATTGTTTTTGTTTGTGTAAAACCTTTTAAATTTAATGTAACTGAAATTATCAAATTTATGACCCATTAATGCTTTTTATCTCTTGTTTGGTCATGAATTCTGTTATTCAAAAGTATGACAGGTGTTTACTAATTCCTAGCTTTGTCCTAAAAATGTAAAATCTCTTTGTACTTTCTCCAAAGTTGACTATGATATCTTTCATACCACTTGTCTCATGGGCAAGGAAGAGCAGTTGGTTTGCTCCTTTTGCCTCACTGACACTTCTAGACCTTACTTAGCAATCAATCAATAAACATTTAAGTTTCCAACTATGTGCCAAGCACTAATGATTTCAAATGATACAAAAGCCATTCACTGCCCTCAAGGAGCTCAAATCTAATAGGAGAGAATGCAACTTCTCATTTGTAGTTCACTCAATTCTTTCTAAACAGTGTTAATATTGTCTATGAACTATGAACTCTCCTTGGTAAGTTTGTACCTAATCAAACACTATCTTCTCCAATGTCTTCTTTATAATCCCATAGGCCCTTAAAGAAGATCAATGGGATATACTGGCACACTGGGATGAACATTATTATTTATTTCTCTCCTCAGGGATAATACTAATGAATAGTTATTGTACATGTACTTCAACTGTAAACAGTAACATTTAAAACTTACCCCAACTGAATTTGCCCCTCACCAGACACGTAAAAGATGGCAAGCAAAATGGCTGTCACATCATCAGACAATGAAATGGAGAGCATTTTAGGGGATTAGGTGAGAGGGTTGTAAAATAAAAGAAAATTTACGAGGCAAAGCTCTCTAGGAATTGCTCATTTTGGGGGAAACTGAAGCCTTTCACATGAAAGTAGAGAATAACTACCATAGTTTGTACTGGGACATAAATTTAAATTTAGTGAATCACAAAGGATAAGTTGTTGGGTGATGCCCAAAACAGAGAGTTTGGAAAGTGTGAATATGTAACTGGAAGCAAGATGAATCTGATTCCATCACCATTACCAGTGAGTTGGAGAGGCAGGTCTGATTGACAGTGAAATCTGTATTGGCAAAGGTCATCCTGAGGTAACAAAGTTTCAATGAACATCTAAAGGTGGAAAGAAAGACAAATGGAACTTCTGGTGCCAACGTGGAGGAGTGAGGCAAAAACTCATATGAACTCTCCTAATCCCCCATCCAGAAAACTTTGAAATAATTCTTCAGAACCTACTCTGGAGAAATAAGCAACTTACCAACACAGAACAGCTTGGGGGATCAGCAAGGAAGGTCTGTCAAACTGGGGTTGGAGGGGAGAATAATAAACAAAGAAGTCAGTGACAAGACCACACCCAAAGGAACCAGCAGCGAGGCCTCTCTTTTGGTATAAGCTTGTAATATTGCTCAAGGCTTAGCACAAGCCAAAACCAAGGTCCTATCCTCAGTATCAGCCAGCTGCAAGGCCCTGCTCCCAGTACAAGACAGCAGGGAATCCTTCCCCACTCCAGTGAAAGTGAGAAGTTAGGCCTTAAATACAGGACAAGCTAGCTTCAAGACACTAAGCTCTGGCACAAGAAACTTACAACAGTGTCCTCTCCCTTCTAGGAGCAGAGCCCAAAAATTACAGAAAGAACCTGATCATAGAAGGTTACTATAGTGACAGGGAGGGTCAAGCACAAACCTAAGAGAGGCCAAATAATGTCAAAATGGCCACATGAAAATCTGCAAAGAAAAAAAAAAGAAATTGGTCTCAACTCTCTTCCCTCCCCCCCCAAAAAAAAGAACTCCTCAAAGAGCTCAAAAAGGATTTTAAAAAACAAACAAGGAATATTTTTAAAGGGGAAAAGAAATGAGAATATGCAAGAAAATCATGAAAAAAAAGTCAACTGCTTGGTAAAGGACACACAAAAAAAAGATATACAAAATTTACTGAAAAAAATAGCTTTAAAAATAAAAATGGCCAATCAGAAAAAAAGATGTTCAAATACACACACACACACAATCTCCTTAAAAAGGTAGAGTTGGACAAATGAAAAAGCATGTAAAAAGATCACTAAAAATATAATTCCTTAAAAATTAGAATTGGGAAAGTGGAAACTAATAAATTTCTGAGACATTCAGAAATGATAAAACAAAACAAAAAGAATGGAAAACAAGAAATTTCTCAATGGAAAAATAACTGACCTGGAAAATAGATTGAGGAGAGACAATTTAAGAATTATTGAACTACCTGAAAGCCATGTTCAGAAAAAATTTCCTTGACATCTTTGTTTTAGTATTCTATTCTTTTAAGTTATGTGTAAAGACAACTTTTAATATGTTTTTTTTTTTTACAAAATTTGGAGTTACAATTTTTCTCCCTCCCCTTCCCCTCTTCCTAACATGGTAAGCAATTTGATATCAGTTATGTATGTTCAAACATATAAAATATATCTCCATATTAGACATAGTTGTAAAAAAAAAAAGACCAAAAGGGGACTAAAAAACATTAAAAATAGTGTAAATAGAATGTTTCAATCTATATTCAGAGTCCATCAGTTCTTTTTCTAGATGTGGATATCATTTTCCATCATAAGTCCTTTGTAAATTGCTTTGGATCATTGTATTGCTGAGAATAGATATTCATAATTGATCATCAAACAGCACTGATGTTACTCTATTCAATATTCTTCTGTTTCTGCTCACTTAATCCAGTATCGGTTCATGTAAGTATTTTTAGTTTTTTTTTCTGAAATCTGCTCATCACTTCTTATGGCACAATAGTATTTCATAATATTCATATAACTCAGCTTATTTAGCCATTCACTAATTGAAGGGCATCCCCCTCAATTCCCATTTATTTTGGCACCATTAAAAGAGCTGCTATAAATATTTTTGTATATATGCCCTTTTGTATTTTTTATGATTTCTTTCAGATACAGACCTTGTAGTAGTATTACCGACCAAAGGGTATAAACAGTTTGGTTGCCCTTTGGGCATAATTCCAAATTGCTCTCTAGGTTGGTTAGATCAGTTTACAACTATGCCAACAATGTATCAGTGTCCTAAATTTCCCAAATCCTCTTCAGCATTTATCATTTCCCTTTACTTTCTGATAGGTGTGAGATGGTACCTCAGCATTGTTTTAATTTTCAGTTCTCTAATCAAAAGTGATTTAGAGCATTTCTTCATATCACTATAGATATCTTTGATTTCTTCATTTAAACCATATTCTTTGACCATTCATCAATTGGGGAATGACTTGTATTCTTATAAATTTGACTTTAAATTTCTGCCATACTATATTCCATTTCAGATTTGGCTAGGTTAATCACCTTGTTGAACATGTCAATAGCTTTTTCTCCATTTCCCTACAGCACTTCAATAATTCCCATTGTTTCATATACATAGTCACACTTGTTGATTTCCTTGGCCTAGCTAATTAACTTAAAGCCTTTATCTAAATCTTGCTTCCATTGAAGTTGAAGCAAATCTTTATAAGCATATATTGTGGTATTGTCTGGTTCCAAATCAATATATTTGTATCATACATTTTACCTGTTTTATCAAATTGTTGCTGATCTGTTAGTGCCTGGGCATACAATGTATAGCCTTCAGCACCTCTAGGAAATTTCTTTATGACATCCTCAAAATCTTTTATAGCTGCCTGGGCTTGTGCAGGATTGTTTCCTGTGTAAGCTTGATGATGCAACAAAAAATACTTCTGAGCTTGGGCCAGGGTAGAATCAGGTTGCATTCTAATAAATTCATCAAAATCTGCCCCTGCTTCTTCAGTCTAATCAAGAAGGATCTTTAGGGGCTGCCAGGCGGCTCAGCAAGTAAGAGCACTGGCCCCATTGTTGGGATGACCTGGGGATTGAATCCGGGCTCAGACACTGAACACCCACCCAGAAACACCTGGTCGTGTAACCTTGAGCAAGTTACTTAACTCCAATTGCTTAAAAAAAAGGTTCTTTAGCTGTTTTGTGTGGTAGTAGACATCTGCATTCTGGGGATCAGTATTGGCAGTCATGTTAAAATCCTGAGTAGAGAATTTGCTATTGTTGCATATACACACTGCCTCTTTTTTTCAGGGCATTTGCACAAAGCTTCACATTAGCATTTTCCATGCTGATGATCTGATCTAAATCTGGTTTAGCCTCCTTGGCATTGTCAATAAACAAGTAGAAGGTGGCTCTTGGCAACAACTCTTCAGCTGTATATTTACTTCCAGCATCTGTGTCTTTTGTGCACTCATTTATGATCTTATCATAGTTTTCTTCTTCCATATATTTATTGCTTGACCTTTAAATATTCAGAGTTTTCTCTTACTTCTAATGGTTCCTCTTCCTTGTCTTTATCTTCAGCAGAATTCTGTCTTTTAAGCACAGGCTGAGAAATGATGTCATCAGTAAAGGAAGTAAAGGAAGATTTAATGAATTGTGGAGATGGCATCAGAGGCTCAGGATTCTTGTATTTCTCTTTGGTCTTTTCTTTCCCAAGAAGTTTAAGAACTTTATCAGCTAACAGCATACTTTGTTGGTTCTGGAAGGCTTCTAAAATACAAAGTGTTGTGACATCTTCTAAACACTTTCTTTGTCTAGTTTCTCATGGGCTTTTGCACATCTAAAGAGAGCTTTCACATCTGGGATTAAACTGAGCAACCTTTATACAATCTTGTGCTACTTCTTTCCACTTTTACAATTGTTCAAATGCAGCAGCTCTGTTCTGATAAAATGTAGAAAGGTCAGCTTTTTTCTCTGTGGGGCATAAATTGATGGCCTCTGTACAGCACTGAATGGCTTGCTCATATTTTCCTGCTTTAAAATACTTGTTGCCTTTGTTGGGCTCTATAAAGAGCGCTCATTTCATCGTAGCCACAGGTGTTGTTCTGGTGGCCGCTGCCTGCCCACGTCAGGGCCAGGCTAGCGTTGCCTTCAGGGTCTTCCCCTCTCGGGTTTCCTCCATGTCCTCCCATCATCCAGGTCAGGGCTTCCAGAGTCCGGACATGGTTGCTCCTACTCCTCAGGTACATGTAGGCGGCTCCCTGACCACCAGATCCAGCTGCTAGCGAGTCAGGTCCCCATGTCGGGGCCAGCCACCCCACTCCCTACCCCAGCCCCAGAAATAGCGACCACTTCCACTGATGCCTCTAGGGGCTTAGAGGTGTCCAAGATGACCTGCCCACTCCTCAATAGCCCCTCCTCAATAGCCAACCCAGTCCCAGAACAAGCACAACAGTCAGCAAGAATTGCCAGGAGATTGGGCTAAAGAAAAGGGGCCTAAGTGTTCTTTTTTTAATGGGAATGGTATTATTCTCCAAATGATAAATGCTCAAAACATATGAACACTTTTCAGATGGAGTAATCAAAGCTATCTACAGCCATATTTTAAAAAATACTCTAAATCACTATTGATTGGAGAAATTAAATTTAAAACAATTCTAGGGTACCACCTTATAAATCTTCAATTGACTAATAGGGAAGAAAAGGAAAATAACAAATATTGGAGGGGAGGTGGAAAAAATGAGACAATAATGCTTTGTTGATGGGAGTTATGAACTGATTCAACCATTCTGGAGAGCAATTTGGAACTATGCGCAAAGGGCTATAAAGCCATGCTTACCCTTTGATCCTAGAAATACCATGGCTTAGGTCTATATCTCCAAAGAGATTTTATTTTAAAGGAAAGGACCTATATGTAAAAACAAAGAAAGAAACAAACAAAAACCATTTATAGCAATTCTTTTCTGGTGGCAAAGAATTGGAAATTGAGGGGATGCCCATCAGTTGGGAAATGGCTGATTTTTTTTCTAAGTGATTGTGATGGAATACTATTATGGTATAAGAAATGAGGCTCTCAGAAAAATCCTAGAAAGACTTGCATGGGCTGATATAAAGTGAAATGTACTATGTACAATGTAACAGCAACTTTGTAAGATGATCAGCTGTAAATGACTAAGCTATTCTTAGGAATACAATGATTCAAGACAACTTGGAAGGACTTAAAATGAAAAATGCTATCCATCTCCAGGTAAAGAACTGATGGTGTCTGACTAGAGATTGAAGTATACTTTTTTTTAAAAAATATGGAAATATGTTTTGCATGACTACATATATGTAAACCATATTAAATAAAAGATATCTCAGTGAAGGGAGTGGGGAGGGAGGGAAAGAATTTGGAACTCAAAGGTTTAAAAACAAATTTAATAATTGTTTTTACATGTTGGGGGGAAATAAAATACTAAGCAAAAAGATGTTTAAAAATGAAATAGAAAAAAGAGAATGTGTGTTGCATTTTGTCAAAGGCTTTTTCAGCATATATTGAGATAATCACATGATTTCTGTTGGTTTTGTTATTGATACGGTCAATGATGCTGATATGTTTCCTGATATTGAACCAGCCCTGCATTCCGGGCATAAATCCCACATGCTCATAATATATGATCTTTGTGATATATTGTTGTTAACACTCTTGTATTTTATTTCATTTTTTTTGCATCCATATTAGGGAAATCAGTCCGTAGTTTTCTTTCTCTGTTTTAGCTTTTCTTGGTTTATATATCAGTACCATATTTGTGTCATAAAAATAATTTAGAAGGACTCCTAATAGTTTATATAGTATTGGAATTAATTATTCTTTAAATGTTTAGTAGAATTCAGTTGCAAATCCATCTGGCTCTGGGGATTTTTTCTTTGGGAATTTAGTGATGGCTTGTTGAATTTCTTTTTCTAAATTGGGATTATTTAAACATTCTATTTCCTCTTTTGTTAAGCTGGGCAATTTATATTTTTCCCCATTCATTCTACTCCCTTTTTTCCTTTTAGCCTGTCTGTCCTCAAAAACGTTTTGCTTATATAAAACTATTGCCTCCCCCAATCTGTCTTTCCTTCTATCATCCTTCTTCTCTTATTCCTTCCCCATCTTCACATTAACATATCCAAGTTAACTTAGCTTTCTGTACCCAACTGACTGTACATATTTTTCCCTCTTTGGGATCATTTTAATGAAAGTAAGGTTCAAGCACTTCACCGAACTTGCCCATCTTCCCCACAAATGTAATAGTTCTTAAACCTCTTTTATTTGAGATAATCTGCTGCATTCTAACTCTCCCTTTCCCCTTCTCTCAGTGTACTGCTCCTTATCACCTCTAATTAAATTTTATTACATTTTTTTTAGATATCATCCCATCATTACTTACTCCCATGCCCTCTGTGTATGCATACTTCTTCTCACTGCCCTAAAACTGATAAAGTTCTTAGGAGTTATGCATATCATGTTCCTGCATATCATTATCAAGTCCCACATTCAAGTAAACACTTGAACCTTAATATTCTTTTTTTCTTTACCTTTTTGATATTCTTTTGGATTCTTTTATATGAAATTCAAATTTTCTTTTCAACTCTGGTCTTTTCATCAGGAATGCTTAGAAGTCTTCAATTTCATTAAATATCCGTTTTTCCCCTGAAGGATTATACTTTGTTTTGCTGGCTGTGATTTTATTTCCCCTACAATATTTTTATTTGGAACATATGCATTAGGTAGCAGCCTTAATCACCCTTAAATAATAATATTGTATAGTAACGGAGTATTTACATTGTTCAGAGAAATTCAAAGCTCTCTGAAGACATTTGTCCCATTACATTTTACAAATATTTCATTTGCTTACTTTAATCTTCCCCTGTCTTGAATGCCCCCATCGCCTCTCCTTCTCATCATGCAATCTCTTGGAATGGATGACTGGTAGACATGCTTCAGAGCTGGCAACAAGCCATTATCTGTTACTGCAGTTTGCCGTGAGGTTCCCCTATCTGCTCCCTGTAGCTGTGCTCCCTGGCACATATGGGCAGATGCAGACTATCTGTGGTTCACCAGGGTGCTTGTCTTTGGTGCATTTCAGAAATTTCTGTGGGAATGTTTCTGGTTATTTTGTCAGTCAGGCTTGGGTGTGATGGTTGGGATTTCTACTGACCCAGGTGGAGAGGACCTCATTTACTTTATAATCTGGAGGTTACTGCCATTTCCCCTGACAGGGATGTAGCATTTTTATTTCTAATTCCTGCCATATGCTGCTCATGAGCACATTCCCTTTCCTCCCACCCTAAGACAGTGAGGGCTACACAGCAAGTCTCTGGCAGTGGGTGGTAGAGGGAGAGGGGAGGAAGGAGAAGCTGAGCTGCTTCTTGGTTCAACTGGCTAAGTGATTCTTAAATCTTAGCTCCTTTGCCCTCCAGAATATCATATTCTATGTCCTCTTGACATTTAATGTAAATTATGGTAAATCTTGGGTGACCTCACTGTGGCTCCATGATATTTGAATTTATTTTTTTTTTTGTCTTTCTGGATGCTTGCAATATTTTCTCCTCTATCTGGGATCTCTGGAATTTGACTATAATATTCCTGACAGTTTTCATTTTGGCAGCTCTTCCAGGAGGTGATCAATGGATTCTTACAATTTCTTTTCTGAGAGTTGATGTTTGATCATGCTCTTCTGTGTCTGATGTGGGTTAGAACCCTCTGGTTCGAAAATATACTTGATAATTTCATCCAAAATGATGCATAGTTCATCAGGAAAAAACATTATTCGCATCCAGAGAAAAAAACTGATGGTGCCTGAAAGCTTATCGAAGCAAACTATTTTCACTTTGGGGAGGTTTTTTTTTTTTGTATTTTTTACCTTTTTTTTTTTTTTTGCTTTTTTTTTGGAGGGCAATTGGGGTTGTGACTTGCCCAAGGACACAAGGCTAGTTTTTGTGTTAAGTGTCTGAGGGGGAATTTGAACTCAGGTCCTCCTGACTTCAGGGCCAGTGCTCTATTCACTGTGCCACGTAGCCACCCTGTTTTTTCCCTTTTTTGTTCTGTTTCTTCTTTCACAACCTGACTAATGAGGAAATATGTTTTTTTCATTATTGTACATGTTTAACTTATATTGCTTGACATCTTGGGGAGGGGAAAGACAAGGGAGGGAGAAAATTTTGAAACAAAATCTTTAAAAAAATGAATGATGAAAATTGTCTTTACATGTTGTAATGCGAATGTAAATTTTAAAGATCTTCCCTGCCCCTAGGCTAACATGCACCTGGAGCCTGGGGTGGAAGGCTTGTTTTTCAGTAGATACTTTTTGATTGGCCAGTGAGTCAATAAGGTTGTTACATTCTCTGAGCCAGGAGAAGGCTATATAAGCCCTGATGTGTAGCTTTGTTTTGGGACTCACTTTGAGAAGTGTTCTGTGATTTGATCTGAATTATGGGAAGCCGTTGTTGAGAGTCCCCCAGCTTTGAAAAACCCAGAATGTGGAAACCCAGATGTTGACTGGGTATGGATGTAATGGTTGGACAGTTTGGAAATGTGTCTACTTGATGTTTCTGTCTTGATAATTATGCCTGTATACTTTGAGGTTCAGGGTGCTGACCTTTTCTCCTGAACAAGGTAAACGATATATGTCTGACTGATTAAAGTAAGCTTGTTAACCCATTTTGAGTTGCTTTCCTTTAACAAAGCAGATCCAAGAACCTGTATTGGCGGCAAACCCTGAGGACGCCCGGGGTGCTTGCTGCTACACATGTAAATGAAAAATACTCTTTAATTTAAAAAAAGAAAGATAATCTAGGCTTTTTCTTTGATCATGGCTTTCAGGTAGTCTAACAATACTTAAAATACTTCTCAATTTATTTTTCACATCAGTTTTTTTCCAATGAGATATCTCACATTTTTCTATTATTTTTTCATTCTTTTATTTTGTTACATTTTTCCCCCTGATTTCTCATGGAGTAATTAGCTTCTACTTTCGCAATTCTAGTTTTTAAAGAATTATTTTCTTCAATAAGCTTTGTTGCCATGTTTTCAATTTGGTCAATTATATGCTTTTGAAGGAGTTCTCTTTACTGGTGTGCTTCTTTTTGTACTTCTTTTACCATATGTCTTATTCTTTTTTTGTTGTTGTTGTTAAAGCTGTTTCTTCAGATTTTTATGCTTTCTTTACCAAACTATTGACATTTTTTTCATGATTTTCTTGCATCATTCTCATTTCTTTTTCCAATTCGCCCCCCCCCCCATTTATTGAATTTCTAAAATTCTTTTTAGTTCTCCTAGGAATCCTTTTGGGGCCTGAGACCACTTCACATACTAATGAGAGGAGTTGTTTGGAATTAATGAATAAAATTTCAAAATTTGAGATCTTGAAAGTAGTATGCAATTCAAAGAGATTGTGAGAGCTGAGGTTTCGTCAGGCTCTTCTATGTCTAATGTGGATTGGAGATAGAGGCTGCTAGATGTGAATAGGTTGGGAATTGTGTTTTTGCCACTGTGGGGATAGTGTTCATTATGAAAATTCAATTTTCCAGACTATACCAAAGGTAAAAACAAGATGCAGTTCCTTCTTTCAATATGCTTATGTTAGAGATAGAAGAAATGTGCATATTTACAAAGACACATAACAGCTCACAACATAAATTAAATAAAATAAATAAATTGAGAAAAAGGACAACCTGAGCATATTTACACTATACTTAAAGAACTGAAAAGTGAGACAAGAGTTGCTGAAGATTAACTTATGTTATTTTCAGTTTGCTCTAGTGCTAAAACCCAAAGGGTTTTAAAAGTGGAGGACCAAGCCTGAATTATTTCTTATCATGGCTTTAATCTGAAGCTCATTGAGTCACCTTGGGCATATTATATCATCTGTAAAATAGGGACAGCAACAACTGCTTCATCTTAACAAAGGACTGAGACTGAAGATAAATTATAGATGATCAGACAGAGCAGCTAATATTTTATATAATGTCACTCTAAAGTTATCATGTTTGTTCTATGTAATCTGAGTAGGAAATGGAGAATGTGTTACTATTTTATATATTGGATCTCCAAATATAATCTCACAAATACAATATTAAAAAATTATACAATTTCAAATCTAACAGGGAGTTTGGCAGTCACTCAGTATAACCAGGATCACAGATTTAATGCTGGAAGTGACCTCAAAGGCTATCTAATCAAACCCCCTCATTTAAATGATGTGGAACTGAGACCAATCTGAATCAAGTTCTTCCTGACCTTGAGTCAGGTAGTCCAGAGTCCAACATTCTAGATTAGTAGTAATGTTATCATGTAATGAAATAAATTTTTAACTCAAGTGGATTTAGGGACCATGGAATTGAATTTGAGTCCTAACTGTGGGCAAATGATTGACTTTGTGAGATTATCTCTTCACCTCTTAAACTTGGGTCATAATAGCTATGCTAGAGAGCTGCTATGAAAATAATACATGTATGTACAGAGAAACTACATGCAAAATGTTTTGTAAATCACAATATAAACATATTTAAACTTATTACTGAAGGTCACAGCCAGTTATTGTCAGAAGTGAGATTAGTACTTAGGTCCCTTGGTATTCCTTCTCTCATCTCTATGTCTTTCCACCAAATATCCTTCATGCCATAATACTCTCTCTCCTTACCTTCATGTCTTTGTTTTCCTGTTCCTTCAAGACTTAGTTTAAATCTTGTGTTCTACAGGAGGACTTTCCCCAGTCCCTTGAGATAGCTAGCTAGCTAGATAGATAGATAGACAGATAGAGAAAGATAGATAGAGATATAGATAGATATCTGCATGTGAATTTTAGTGTGTATCTTGCATGTACTTAGGTATTTTCATTTTTCTTTCATCAAACTGTGAGTTCTTCAAGGGAAGGGATTTTTTTTTGTATCCTCAGTGCTTAGTACATAGCTTAGAACATAATAGGCTTATAATAAATGCTTACTGACTGACGCATTGCCATGTCATATATCAACAATAATACATGATTGTTGATTGAATATCCCAGTCCATTGCTCCTTCCACCACACTACTTTGAGTCCCATATTATTAAGGCTAACATTCCCACAATTACACAGGATCAAAACTCAAAAATAATGCAGACATGGGATCACTGGAAGTAGGATTTAAAAAAGACATCCTTCTAGGCATTCAGGAAATGAGATTTAAATTTATCCATTTTAGAATACCTCTTCCCATTTCCAAATTCCACTACCATTTGTAATTATAAAGTTCAGCAATTAAAGAGCTAGTGACATGAAAGCAAAATGTATTGGATTATCAGCTAACTAAATTCTAACTAAGACAATCTTGTCAGAGCTGAAAATGCACTCAATGTCATTTTCTGTCTGATTATTTCTCTAATGCTCCTTTCACCTTAACCCACCACCATCTGAAGTCTGTTTACTTACAGGGATTTTATCAAACACTTCTCGGTTCTGAAAAGTAGTGATGAGAGAGGCACAATTTTTATTTCAAAGAAAGCCTTTAAATTAACTGGAAAGTGAAAAATGCCAACAGCTTGTAGGCTTGCTGTCAAGCATGTGAGAAGAACATGCTGACTGCAGTTGGGGGGAAAAAACTGCTCAGCAAAGATAGTTGCCTCACCTACTTTTACTTTAGTGAATATTTGTGAAAATATTTCATTTCAAAGAAAACATCCCTAACTTGGATTCTGACTAAAAGTTGAAACTTGTTTCTAGGGGTAAACTTTCCTGCACCTTTTCAGCCAGCAATTCTTCCAATCAGTCAATCAAACATGCATTTATTAAGCACTTACTAAATCCTAGGTATTATGCTAAACTCTGAGGACACAAAGGAAGGCAATACTCATTCTTTCTATCAAGAAGTTTAGTTGTTAAAGGGATACAACATATAAATTCAATCTCTAAATACTCTGAAGGGAAATTAGAGAATTGTCTAGTTTGATGTTATTTTTAGTTGCCAAATGTATGAGAAATGCCATTATTTCACAGATTTGAGCTTTGCTCTTCTCTTTCTCATTGTCAGCTCCTGCATCCTTTGACCACATTTCCAAGGTTAAGAATCCATATGTTCTTTTTCTGATTTCAGAGGTTGTTTAATAAGGACAACCTTTGATAAAGTTTAAAGTGTTGCATAAATTTGGGAATATGTGTGTGGGGGTGGGGGAGTATTCTTAGAAAAAGAAATCAAAACAGTAATGAAATGGGATGAAGTATGTATCATCTTTGTCATTCTTTTGGTAATTCAAGTTATGATGAAGATGACTTTAATAAGTCTATGGAAGATGAGTTTATACATAAATAATTTTATTTTATTACAGAAAGTAACCATTTTATCCACCTGCCCAGTACACAATAGAATATATGAAAGACTAATAGCAATAGAGTAACCCATCCTAGAACTGTGTCTATATAAATTCCAATGAACTAGATTTTAAAAAGCAAGAAAATAAAAATAATTAACATCTAATTAACAAAATGTGAGTTTCAATGAGAAAGTTAAATTTAGACATTTACTTTCTTTAAGGAAAAAAAAAAGTGTGTGTCTGTGTTTGTGTGTGTGTTGGGACCTGGTGGAGAGGGTAGAGATAGGGAGAAAAAGACAGAGAGAGAAATTATAGCCCTTTAGTATTTCCACCTGCCTGTTCCCTGCATGGATTTTTCTGAAAAGTAGCATCAGTTATGAAACCAGTCAGGTGGAAAGTGACTAGTTCCATTAAAATTAATTGAAAGAACTACCAGTTAATGCCAAATTCAGTTTTTGTACAAGTGCAAACTTTGATCATGGTTATGTTGCTGTGGACATTCCTTGAGTAGGAAGAAGATAGAGATATACCCATCATGCATTAGGACTGCATCAAGACATCCAGTAAGAGCAAATATTTTTTTTTAATTTTGAGGTTCTCTGCAGCATTATTGGAGGTGGGGAGAACATATGTAAATGGTATTGTTATTATAAGAGAGATTAGAAGTTATTCATTCCTCAACATTCACTTGTATTGATTCTATTTATACTGAAAAATCTGCTTTGGCTCTGCCCATAGATCTCAAGACCATTCTCCAAACTAACACTGTAGCCTAAATTAGTGAAGTAGAAAGGACATTGGGATTTAAGGTTTCTGGTCCCAGTTCTGCTACTAATTTCTGTGACTTTGAGAAAGTCGCATTGCTCAGGTTGTTGGGGTTTTTTTTTTACCTGAAAAATGTGAAGGATAGACTGGATTGGAGATGTGTGTCTGTGTGTCTCTGTGTTTCATAGACCCCTTTAGCCATTTGTCAGAACCTATAGACTTCTAAGGAAAATGTTTTAAATAATTGTAGGAAATGCTAAATTTCAGTTAGAGGTTAGTGAAAATAAAAATGTTTTTTTTGTTTGTTTTTTTTTCTCAATCAAGTTCGTAGATACTCTGAAATCTCTACACAGACTCTCTGGAATCCTATGGATCTTTGATTAAAAACCTTTAAATTAGAGAATGTCTAAGGATTTTTTTTTCACTTCTAATTACATTTTTACATGAATGGGTTTGTCTCAATCCACATAATAATTCCCTATGTGTGTTATACACATGAATCTGCATTTTGATTAAGCAAATGTTTAAATATGTCTCTATGCATATGTCTATTATGCTTTCCCCCCTGAAAAAAAAATTTCTGGCAATCTCCATGGGGATTTCAGGAAAGGTTGTGATCAAGATGTTGGTGGTAGTTTCACTTGCTTGAGATACAATACATTTCATTTCTCCCTAAGCATGCTTTATTGCTTGAGCTAGATGGGCTTGCCCATCCCATAGTTTGAAAGAAGAACTTCATATAGATGGCTAGGCCCTTCTCCACAGGAATTGTTTTCCTGGATAATGGCTAGGATATATTATTTTATCATTTGAAGAGGATAGGCAGGTGGAAGGACAAGTGCACTTGTACATGTATATTTATTAATATATCTAGTTATCCATCTATCTATATCTATCAATCCATTCCTGGATCTATATGTCATGTATATGTCTAATTTAATATTTGAAATTAAGCAGAACATCTTTAGGTAGATAGATAGATGATATAGACAGACAGACAGACAGACAGACAGACAGACAGACAGACAGACAGATAGATAGATAGATAGATAGATAGATAGATAGATAGATAGATAGATAGATAGATAGATAGATGGAAGGATGAATAGATTCCCTTGTTTGACAAAAAGTACAGCTATTACCATAACCATTTCAGAGGTAATGAAATGATCAAAGAGGTGTTAGATTATGTATCCAATGTCATGCAGTTAGTTTGTGGTGTCCTGACTCTTAGTCCTATCCATTATATTGTACTGGGAGTCTGAAGATGTAAATTTTAGTACCACACCACAATTCCATTTCCATGCTGTGTAAATCTGGTCAAAATTTTTAGTCCCACCTCACCTATTTCCTCAATTTTACATTTATTGGGTTATGTATCTTGATCCCTAATCAATGTATCTATTTTTAAAAGTCATGTATACCCTATTTTTATAAAAATAATTTATTCTCTGGGTAACCATTCAGATATGAAATACATTTTGAATCAGAATCAGAAGCCATTAACAATCATAAGTCTTTTTTCGAGTCACGCTTGTGCTTTACAATTTCTTTACAATTACTTCTGGTTTGGGGGTTTTGTATGTATGTAGTTCCTTTTTATGTTTAGATTGTTGTAGTTTTGTTATGCTGTTTTCTAAACTCTTCTTATTTAACTCTGTATCTGTTCACATAGATCTTTCCATGCTTCCCTGTACTTATCACCTGTATCAATTCTTATAGCATAGTAATATTCAATCATGTTCATGTGTGACAATTTGTCTATTCCTCAGTGTATGTAAAAAATGTTGATAAGAATATATATATATATAGGTATGCTATTCTTATTAACATTTTATATATTATATATATTTTTATATATTTACATTTATTTAATATATTTATATTATATATATATGTATGATATTCTTATCAACATTTTTTAGTATATTTTTAAGCAATTGGGGTTAAGTAACTTGCTCAAGGTTACACGGCCAGTTATTTCTGGGTGTGGTGCTAAGTATATGAGCCCAGATTTGATCCCCAGGTCATCCCGACACTGGAGCTGGTGCTCTTACTCGCTGAGCCACTTGGCTGCCCCTAAGCAATTGGGGTTAAGTAACTAAGTAACTTGCTCAAGGTTACACGGCCAGGTGTTTCTGGGTGGGGGCTAAGTGTCTGAGCCCGGATTTCATCCTCAGGTTATCCCAACACTGGAGCCGGTACTTTTACTCACTGTGCTACCTGGCTGTCCCAGTATTTTTTTTTTTAAATAGCATTTTATTTTTTCCACTATTACCTATCAAGAAAAATTTTAGCATTCATTTTTACAAGATTTTGAGTTCCAAAATTTTCTCTCCTTCCCTCTCTTCTGAAAATGGTAGACAGTTTGAGGTAGCTTATACACATGCTATCATGTAAATCATATTTCCATATTCATAACAGTTGTGGAAGAAGAAACAGATCAAAAGAAATAAAACAGGAGAAAGAATAAAGTAAGTGAAAAATATGTTTTGATCTGCATTCAGAGTACATCAATTGTTTATCTGGATATGGATAGCATTTTACTTCATAAGTCCTTTGTATTTGTTTTGGATCATTGTGTTGATATAAGAAGCTGAGTCATTCCTAGTTGATCATCACATGATATTACTGATCCTGTGTTTTTCTGGTGTTTTCCTGGTACTGTTCATTTTACTCATATCACTTTGTATACATATTTTCATTTTTTTCTGAAATGGGTTTATTCATCATTTCTTTTTGCACAGTAGTATTCCACTATATTCATACATCACAGCTTGTTCAGTCATTTCCCAATTTATTTGTATTCCTTTAATTTCCAATATTTTGCCTCCATACAAAGGACTACTATAAATATTTTTGTACGTGTAGGTCCTTTCCCCCTTTTTTTAAAATCATCTCTTTGGGATAAAGACATAGAAGTGACATTGCTGGGTGAGAGAATATGCACAGTTTGATTGCCCTTTGGGCATAGTTCCAAATTGCTTCCAGAATAGTTGCATCAGTTTTCAATTCCACCAACAGTGTCTTATAGTCCCAATTTCCCTCCATCCTCTTCAACATTCATCATTTTATTTTTTTGTTAAATTAGTCAATCTAATTGGTGTGAGGTAGTTCCTCAGCATTGTTTTAATTTGCATTTCTCTAATCAAGAGTGATTCAAAGCATTTCTTAACATGCCTATAAATATCTTAGATATTCTCCATCTCAAAACTGCCTGTCCATGTCTTTGACCATTTATCAATTGGGAAATGACTTGTATTATCATACATTTGATTTAGTTCTCTATATTTTTGAGAAATGAGTCTTTTTTCAGAGACAATTGCTGTAAAGATTGTTTTTGGACTTTCTGCTTTCCTTCTAATCTTGGTGACACTGGTTTTGTTTGCAAAAAATATTTTCAATTTAACATGATAAAAATATCTATTCTACATTTTATAATGCTCTTTATCTCTTGTCTGGTCATGAATTCTTCCTCTCTCCAGAGATTTGACAGGTGGACTCTTCTTTGTTCTTCTAATTTGATTGCTTCATGCCTATGGTATCTTGTAACAAGATGTTTCCTTCCTTATCTCAATCAATTAAGTATATTTTTATTTTTATTTTGTCTAATATCACAATTGCTATTCCTGCTTTTTTTTACTTCATCTGAAGTGCAACAGATTCTAGCCACACTCTTACTTTTACTTGGTGTGTGTTTCTCTGCTTCACGTGTGTTTCTTGTAAGTGACTTATTGTAGGATTCTAGTTTTTGATGCACTCTTCTATATGCTTCTATTTTATGAGATAGTTCATCCCATTCACCTAGGCAGTTATGATTACTACCTGTGTATTTCTGTCCATCCTATACTTTCTCCTGTTTGTCCTCTCTCTCCTTTCATCTGTTCCCACTTCACCAGCATTTTGCTTCTGTCTACCACTTCCCCTGACCTGCATTCCCTTATGTCAGTCCTCACCCTTCTCCTTTACTGAATTTCTTCCCCTCCTACTTCCCTTTCAGGTAAGATAGAATTCTATATTCAACTGATTGTGTATATGATTCCCTCTTTGAGTCAATACTGATGAAAGTAAAGTTCAAGCACTGCTCATCACTCACTTTCCCATTTTCCCTTTCACTATAAAATGTATTTTTCAACTATTCATGTAAGATAATTTTCCCCACTTTACCTCTCCCTTCCTTCCATACCATTTGTACTCTTTTATCTCACCCCTTAATGTTTTTTAAGGCATTCACTCAAATTCTCCCTTATGCCCATATCATCTTTCTATGTATATTCCTTCTATCTGTACTGTTTGTGATTCAATTTTTAAGAGTTACAAGTATCATCCTCCTGTGTAGGGATGCAAGCAGTTTAGCTCTATTGAATTTCTTGTGTTTTCTTTTCCCTTTTATAACTGTTTATGCTTCTCTTGTGTTTTGTTATTGGAGGCCAAATTTTTGGTTTAGTTCTGATCTTTTCCTTATGAAGTCTTGGAATTCTGTTGAATGACCATTTCTCCCCTTGATGTATTATGCTTAATTTTGCTGTGTAAGTGATTCTTGGTTGTATTCCTAGCTCCTTTGTCCTCAGAATATCATGTTCTATGACTTTTGATCCTTTAATTTTGCAGCTTACAAGTCCTGTGTGATCCTGATTGTGACTCCCTAATATTTGAATTTTTCTTTCTGGCCACTTGCAGTAATTTTTTCTTGACCTGATAGTTCTGAAATTTGACGTTAATGTTCCTTGGGCTTTTTATTTTGGTATCTCTTTCCTGAGGTGTTAGGTGGATTCTTTTAATGCTTGTTTTGCCCTATGGTTACAGCAGAGAAGGGCAGTTTTCTTTGATAATTTCTTAAAAGATGCTTTCTTGGTCCTTTTGATTATGGTTACCTCCATGATGGCAAATTTTTCAACTTGAAAGGCTACAAGCCAAGACCAGAGCGGAGGAAGTGTTGGTGCACAATTTTCTGTTTGCAGATGATTGTGTATTCAATGCAACCTTGGAAGCAGAGATGCAACCAAGAATGGATAAATTCTCTGCTGCTTGCACTATTTTTGGCATGATAATTAACACCAAGAACATACAGGTACTCCATCAGCCACCACTACCCCATCCATATGTGGAAACATCAATTACAACAAATGGAGAAGTTTTTAATGTTGTGGATAGACTCACTTACCTTTGTAGCATACTTTCAATGGATGTATACATTGATGTGGTTGACACATTTGTTGACAAAGCTTCAGTTTTGGGAGACGATAAAGGAAAGTATAGGAGCAAACTATTAGATTGACTGCCAAACTGAAAATCTATGATGTTGGCCTCATTGTTGTATGCCTGTGAAACCTGGCAGTATAGCAGTGCCATGTCGGGAAACTGAATTGCTTCCATTCGAATTGTCTTAGGAAGATTCTGAAGATCACCTGGCAGGATAAGGTACCAGACACTGAGATCCTTTCTCTAACTAAACTGCCAAGCATTCAAACTCTACTGCAGAGAGCACAACTCTGATGGGCTGGCTATGTTTTTTGAATACAAAATGTATACTTGCCAAAAAGAGTATTTTATGGAGAATTCACGCAGTGCAAGTGTTCCCAGCATGGTCAGAAGAAGCGATACAAGGACATTCTCAAGGTCTCTCTTAAGAACTTTGGAACTGATTGTGTGACAATAGGAGCCACTGGCACAGGACTGCTCATCATGGCATCCCCACATCAGGGAAGGTGCTGTGATCTATGAGTAAAGCAGAATTGAAATAGTTCAGAAGAAGCACAAGATGCACAAATTTAGAGTATCCACCCCAAATGTTCACATAGACTATTAGTGCCAGACTTTTGGTAGAACATTCTGAGCTTGTTGTATTGGTCTGATCAGTAACAGTCACACACACAGAAACTTGGGTCTAGCCTATTGTTGTTATTTTGATCCTCTTTGAAAAGGAAACAACCAAACAAAATTTTAAGGTTAAAAAATCTCATTTTTAAAATTTTGATTTCTCTTGAGGACTGCTATAGCTGCATCCCCAAAATTTTAGCAAATTTTTTCATCATCATTAATTTTTTTCACATAATTTTTAATTGTGTCAGATTTGTCCTTTGACATTTATTATTTAAAATTTCAATTTTAAGTCTGCATTTGGGTCTGTGTCTTTTCTTTTCAGTCCCTGGACCATTGTGTTATAGTCTATAAAGGATATATTTTCTATTTCTGTCTTTTTACATTTGTTTGTAAAATCTCCATGCCCTAATATATTTTTTGTAGTCTTATTTAGAAGAAGCTATAAATCTTTGAGCTCTAGTTTCTTCAGTAATTTGTTCAGTTCTATATCTTCTGGTTTGTTTCCTTTTTTGTTAGACTACTTCAAAATGGAGCTAGAAAAATTGAAGTGTCTTCTCTTTGTTTTACTGTCTATATCTTCCTTATTTCTCAGTTAATTGTTCTTTTATGAATTTAAATTATAAGGTATTTACAGCATATACTTCTATTATTGATATTGGTTTGTTGTTTGTACATCCTTTCTGCATAAGGTATTGTTAATCCATCTGTGTGCGTGTTCATATATATCTATATCTATATCTATATAGATATATTTATACTTATCTATGAATATAAATGGATAAGATTGAATACCTTTGCATCTCTGATATAAATATCACTGGATCAAAATGAATGATTGCTTGAAGAAATTGTTATAAACTCTTTGATAGTATTTTCTTGAACATTTTTTGAAGAGTGTGTGTGTGTGTGTGTGTGTGTGTGTGTGTGTGTGAATGTACATGCATTTAGCTTTGCCTTTTCACGTGATTGGAGCTCCTACTTTTTCAGGTTCATGGCATGCATAATTTTTTCCCCACATCCTTAGGTTTATTTTGTGTACATCTATTTAAAAATATGTTTCTTTTAAGCATCAGATTGTAGCATTTTGTTTTATTCTTATCCAATGTTTACCTTTTACTTTTTATTGGATTTTTAATATATTTACATTAAAGTGATGAGAATTAGATGTATATTTTTGTTCCATTTGCCTGTAATATTGGATTTTTTGTTATTAGGAATCTTTCCCTCCTCCACTGAAAATACTGTCATGTCTGTTCAGTTACTTTAATCTTTTTTAAAGTGTTCTATTTCCACTGACTAGCTTTCTCTGACCTACTGATCCCCTTTCATTTTCTTAATTCTTTTTTTTAATTGAATATTTGCTTATTCTTTTACCCCTTGTTTAATTCTTTCTCTATTTTTTATCATCTTAGTCAAGTAGATTCCCCCTTTCTCTTTCTTCAGCTAAAAGTATCTATTTTGGTTAATAACTTAATTTTGGGGCCCCTTTAATCTCTTTACACCTTACAGTGATGAGTGCTGTGTTTCATTAATGATATACAAATTTTTGTTGCCAAACTTCAGTTCAGTCCTTGGTACTTGGGGTAGTTAATGCAGTCTTAGTGGATACTCTGTAATCTCAGTTTAGGAATTAGTTCATAGTGGTTTTTTTTAACTTCTTTTGGATTCTAGGTGTCCAAGACTAAAAAGAGTGTTGAAGTTGCTTCATCTTGAGTGTTATTTTCTGTTTTGTAAAAGTTTGTAAGGTCACAAGGATCAGAAATTTGTTTGGTCCTCTATCTTGTTTATATGACCAAATTAGTTATCTTTTTTTTTTTGCTTTTTGGAGGGCAATTGGGGTTAAGTGATTTGCCCAAGGTCACATGGTTAGTTTTTTGTCTTGAGTGTCTGAGGCCGGATTTGAACTCAGGTCCTCCTAACTTCAGGGCTGGTGCTCTATTCACTTATCTTCCCCCAATTAGTTATCTTTCTAAGATGATATAATCATATTTTTATCCATGCTGAAGTTAGAGTTGAGAAGTTTCTCTCAACTACACACACACACACACATCCCTTTTAGTATTTTCAGGACAATTCAGTTCTAATATATGATTACAGGAATGTACCTCGTTCTAACCTGATATTTAATTTCTTCTACTAGGAGTTTATAGCTTGAAAGTTTTTCTTTCTATGATGTTTGGAAATTATGAATATTGGGCATAGTTATATTTATTGAAAACACTGTTTTAGTTTTTTCTGATGTTATATTCAGGTACTTGTGTGTAACAACTCCAACTATAATGATGTTCTTGTCAGAGCACATTTTTTTAATTTTCAAGGATACTTCTGAGTGTTTGTATATAGGAATTTGGTGTCAATTTATAAAGGATAGCAAGCTTTTGGAGCATCATTCTAGCCATCTGATTGTAACATTCTATTATCTGTTACATACTAAGCTTTTGCCATCTTCAGTTTTATGTCGCACAGTTTCCAGCACTTCATTTCATAATCTGCATCTCTTCATCTCTTCAAGGAAACTTGATAGCCATTTCTACTCCTGTCTGCTAAGATATAAAATGCTTTCTAGTTGTTGTTTCTGCTTGAATATATTTTACTTTTCCTCTACTTCTACAAAAGGGACACTGACAATTCTGCCCTTAGGAGAAAAAGATCTGTCACATCTACCTAAGGACTGTCTGACAAAAGTTGGGCAGAGTACCTGAAGACTTATATGAAATATATTGTGTGTAGTCCTCAAGCCTGGAGTTAAATCTTAATGAACTGCCATCTTATTTAAGGTTAGAAATTCTTTCTAACTCCAATTTGGTTACTTAGGGGGAATCCTGAGTCACCAAAATCCACTAGAGGGGTACTGCCAAGGAAACCACACAGGAACAGTGTGGAGGCTATGGCTATGAAATCTACCTCATTTCCATGATCATGTTCACTGTGATGTACAAATGATTCCAAGGAAGAATCAAAGCTATGGAAGAAAATAACAGAATTGTCCTCCACACACTTGTCACACATTTCTGACTTCACCATGTATATTAGCAATTTTTTATAAAAAGGTGGGAAGAAGGAAAGGGAAAGCAAATAAGTACAAAAACACATGCACATACACACTGTGTGGAATGGGGGGGGGCTAATACTCATCAGTTTGGGCTATTGAGGTCAGTGTTAGATAAGAACAGTAAGGAACAACATAATAATGAAGCAAGGAGCCATTTTATTCCTTCCCTCCATGGTATATACCAAAATGGATGGAATCTACATTGAGCCTTGTGTAGGCATTTCCTCATATACATATTTTAAGGCATTATTGATAATCTAAACATTATTGAAACTATCATTGTGTAAAGTAAACTGAAGAAAGATGACTATTCACAAAACACAGGTGATAATACAAAAAAATAGTATACTTGTGAAAGAAATTTCATATAATAATTTTTTATGGGAGATAAGTTACTGTCTGAGTATAACTAGTATCACCACATCCAAGAAATCTGCCCATTATGCCTGACAGAGAGGAGAATTTTCTTAGAACTCTGTAAATCCTCCACTTTCAGTATCTAAGTCTATTTGTACCAATAAAAGGGAAAAAGGAAACAATGAAGGAAACTAGGTGCTTGGTCTTAGAGTTTTCTAGGGATAATTCACAGAAAAATGGGGGACAGAATGAGATGGAGTCAGTACTCTATGAATCAGAGCTGTTTCAAAGGAAGGGAGGGTCTATGTCTCATAGACTCTATGAAATGCACAAGAATAGTGTAATTACTAAGGGCTTTGGTAAGGGCTAGAAAGGTAAAGGAGGCAAATAGGTTCACTGGATGCTACCAGACTAAGGAAACTTTTTGAAACCAGTCTCTGGAGTTCATCTCAGGATGGTGATTTTGTCCACTTATTTCAGAACGCCCCCCCCCCAAAAAAAAATCCCTTTTAGCATTTTCAGGACAATTCTGTTCTTATATGAGATTACAAGTATGTACCTCTTTCTATCCTGACATTTAATTTCTTCTATTAGGAGTTGACAGCTTGAAAGTTTTTCTTTCTATGATATTTGGAAATTATGAATATTGGGCCTGGTGACATCTATTGAAAACAGTTTTAGTTTTTACTGATGTTATATTCAGGTAGTTGTGGGTAACAGCGCCAACTATCATGATGTTCCAGTTACGGTACAACTTATTTTGTTGAATTTTCAAGGATATTTCCAAGTGTGTATTTGTATATAAGAATTTTGTTGTCTGCTAATTTATAAAGGATAGTAAGCTTCTGGAACATCATTCTAGTCATCTGATTGTATCATTCTATGTATCTGGTAGATACTAAGTTTTTACAATCTTCAATTTTGTGTTGCACAGTTTCCAATCAATAGATCTGGGTTCCTTCAGGATAGCCTTTCTGGGGGCAAATATTTGATCTTGAATCACTGTAATAAAACCTTTCATTATTATAAGCAAATCTGAATGAGGTGGTAATTTGTTCAACACTTATTTGTCAGCATATAATTGGATAAATCCTTCAGGATGTCACATGGACCCCCTTTGAATTCCATACCTGCTTTTTAACCATTTCAGAGGTTATATGTAGAGATAAAACTCTGTTGAATATTTTTGATAAATTCACAATAAATAGCTATAGTTATCCTTTATTATTATTTTGTGAAATAAGATCTGTTCCAAAAGTATCTCTGTACTTTTTAAAAATATTGTTTGTCATGTAACATGAAAACATCTATCATTCTTCTTCTTTTGGGATAAGGAAATTTTAGCCTCTTTGCTTAGGTTAATCAGTCTTGTGTTTCATTAATAATATACAAGTTTTTTTGTTAACAAATTTAGGTTATTTTTTATCCATTTCACAATGTTGAGAAGTGTATATTCAGACTAATATTATATTAGTGTTAATTGAACTAAATGTGTTGTTATTCTTAAAGTTGTTAAAGAAAAATCATTCTGATCTCATTTGATTGAGTTAAAAAAGAAACTTCTAGGAAAAGTCTCTACATTGCTATTATTCTTTTATAGGTAGTATCCTATGAATGATAGAATAGTTGAATGAAATAATTTTTATAGCTGAATAAACAATATTTGGATATAAAATCTCACTAAAAGTTTCTTTGGTATATCTCTAATGCCAGATAGGATGACAAGAATTATATAGAGCTTATCCTTTCCTTGTATGACTTTCATCATTTTTTTAAGGTAGAACATACTGAATTATATATGAGGCAGCTTGATAACACAATAACTGGACCCAGAGTCAGGAAGACCTGGGTTCAAATTCAGCATCAGTTACTTACTAGCTGTTCCATTTTACGTAAATCACTCTATTGACCTTAAAGTATTATGTAAAATATTAGTTATTATTATTTGAAGTGACTACTGGTGATCTTATCTTTTGGTAACAGACCTATGATTCCTTCTTTTAAGAAAATATCAGACTTATTCCTTAAACAATGCTTTAAAGTTCATTTCTAGTAAATTATGTACTATTGTGAAGCATTTCACCCAATAATTATGGATTTTATCTAGCCCTGTCATTTTCCAGTTTTATCTAGAAGGTAGGTGTCTATTCTTGATATAACTGTTATGTTCTTTATTTTATAAATGATACTTAAGCTTTCGATTTTTCATTTGATTCTACTAACTTTTTTTTATTATTTTGCACTTCTTGCAATCATATGACTCAGAAATGTTCTGCATCCTTGTTCTTCACTGGCTTTCATTTTCTGTGATTTTTTATTTCTCAAATCTGTAAAATGCCTATGTGTTTGGAACAAAGTTATTTAACTACCTTAAGCCTCAATTTCTTCATCTGTACATTTGGGATAATATTTGTAGCAATTGTTATAGGTGGTTGTCAAGGTGAGTGCTTTGTAAATCTTATTGTGTTATAGTAATGTGAGCTGTTACTGCCTTTGTAGAACAGAGATTGGGAAATTAATTGACTTTAATGCTTCTAAGCATGTGAAAAGCAGCTAACATCTGGTCTCCAAAGGTATACAATTCATTGTTCTCTACTTTAGTTTCCATGGCTTATATTTAATTCAAGCAGCAATATCCTTTGTTGCACTATATAGCTGGCTTTGCAAAAAACAAAACAAGGAAATCTAATATTAAAACTGCTTCACACCATACAAGGTTAGCCTGCTAGATAAATAAAGATGATGATGTGCTGAAGTTCCATCAGAAGGCTTCTTGTTTCAGCTCTCTGCCAAACAAGGCATATAAATTCTTCTTTTGAATATAAGATACATGATAGAGGAATGGTAAGTTATGGGAGCCGTGTCGAATGCCTGTAAACCAGTTTCTGGGCAGTACAAAGATAAAACACAAATGAAAAGAACCAATGATAGGAAGCTCAGGCTGCATATGGGTTAGAAACATTCTATTTATGTGCTGAATATAAGATTATCGGTAATACAGAGCTGTTTGTTTATTTTTACAAGTCACGAAGGTTTTGCCTATAAAGATGGAGTAAGGAACCTCACAGATCAATGAAATGAGTTGCTTAGAGTGATGTCTGATATTTCCCACTACATAATCTCTCTCCTTCTTAATTCTCCAGATTTATATCATACTCTATTCCATCATAGTTCTATCAGTAAATAAATATTTATTAAGTTTTACAATGTGCCAGGCATTGTGCTAAGCAATGGGAATACAACGTAAAGCAAAAGATGATTCCTCCTCCCGAGGGAGTCACAGTCAAATAAGAGAGACCTGTAAATAACTGTGTGCAAATAAACCATATAAAGGATGAGGTGGAAATGATCTGTTGAGGTAAGGGATTACCATTGAGAGGGATCAGTAAAGGCTTTCAGTAGAAGGCAGGATTTTTGCTGGGTCTTTTAAGGAAAGCAGGAGACAGAGATGAGGAGAAAAAGCATTACACGTATGGGACATCTGCAGTGAAAATGCCTATATTGATCAAGGAACAGCAAGGAGGACAAGGTAATTAGATTGAAGGGTAACTGCTGTGGGGGCGGGGGGAGAAGTGTATAAGATACATAAAAAGATTGTAAAGGTAGAGCAGTCCAACTTGTCACTAATTTCACTCCCTTAAACTTCCCATGGTATTCTACAAATATTCCCTTGTCCATTTGTAATGTCTATAACATCCTCTGTCCATTAAATTCCAACTCATTCCTTAAAAACCAAAGCTGCTTGCTCAATGAAGCCTTTTTTGATTCCCACATTCAGAAATAAAATCTGCCCATTCAAATTTTTCTTTTACCTCTCTTATGTTATCACATGATTTATATTATTCTTATACAACTATGCATCATCCTATGCACAAGCATACACCTACCCTATTAGACATAAACTTTATGAGGGTGTGGATGTTGTCTTATCTAAACCATGTAACACTTTGGATCCCCAACATAGGGTTATGTACATGGTGGATAATTAATAATCAATGAATGTTGATTTCTGTTTTTCTAACGTAGGGATAGTGGTTTTTTCGGATGATTTTCAGTTTGGGGCCTAACAAGGAAACAGTTGGGTTGTGGACTGTGCAATAGAATGGCTACTGGGGAATGATATGAGAGAGAGTAAAGAGATTAATATGACTCAACTAGTTCAAAGCAAAGGCATTTATTACAATGACACTAAGAAGAAAAGCTACAACAATATTCTCCCAACAATCCCAGAGTGCATTCTCTCACACATGCACCAAGTTACAGTGGGAAGAATGGATAAAAATTTAGAGTACATTGGGAGTGTACGGGGAACACGTGGCCAGGGAAACTCATGTCTCCAGTACATCACAGTGTTTGGATTTTTTCTCTCCCCATGGATCTCCATATGGAATCAACTTGGATGAGTTAGTCGTATGGGCTTCTAAGACCTGCCCTTCTCACCTTGACTGTTGATTAACAGGGCAAGTTCTTCTTTCATTCCATGATCTCCTCTCTTCTCTGTTTTTGCTGTGGATGATGGGCAATAATTCTTCTTAAATAGGCAGCTAGGTGGCATAGGGGATAGAACACTGGGCTTGGAGTCAGGAAAACCAGACTTCAATTCTGTCCTTAGACACTAGCTATGCAATCCTGGGCAAGTTACTTAAGCTCCGGTTGTCATCATTCATTGGAGAGGGAAAGAGAAAACCATTCTAGTATCTTTGTCAAGAAAACTCCATTGGCAGCATTGGTGTGCTATGGTCTATAGGGTCATAAAGAGTCAGACATGACTTAATGAATGTACATCAAGAGCAATGTTTTTGAAGATGTCTCCTATCTTAATTGTCTCTATGTCCATGACTGCCTGGATAGTATTTGCCTCTTTTCCTTGCTGAATGTCATGTTTGCTGCGTGTCTTATAGCTGTACTTCCAACTATCATAGCTAATAGGAAAGGAAGAGGAGAAAGAATTTCATTCTCATCTACTTCTTTCCAAGAGGTAAAATTAATTTCTTCTCAGCTTCTTGAATCTTCTGCAATCGTTGTGTTCTACCTCAAATGAAGTCCAGAGCTGGTGAATGCAGCTCCATCTTAAGTATGATCAATTATTTATTTCTAAGGTGAAATATTTAGATTCTTGTTACTTTTTTTCAAGTAGAAACTTCTTTATTCTTTTATCAATGTATGACAATAAGTTATACATATATCTTTGCTTGACAAATATACCTTTATCTCATTACTTATATTTTCTGCTTCCTTCTTTCTCTGACCACATCAACAAAAGGGTGAAAAATCAATTTGTCAGATACCAATGAACTCCCCTACATCTCATTCAATTATTAGAATAATTTCATGAGGTAGGAAAAATACAAATATTATCCTGCATTTTTAAGGAGATGACTGGGGCTCCAATGAATTGCATAACTTGCCCAATGTCCTAGAATTAGTAAATAGTAATTCAAAGATTCTAGTGTAGACATTTTGTCTACAAGTCCAACATGCTTTTCTCTATATTACTATAAACCCTGATCCCAATGTAATTTAACTAGGTATGAATCTGGCAAAAATACTTAATGTCTTTATCTAATTTTAATAAATATGGAGATATACAAGAAAGATTTCATGTATGGAATGGTTCTTGATTTGAACTTTCAACAATCAAGAAAGCTCACTTTGGTCACTTTCAGTATAATGATTTTTATTTCATGCTGTTTGAGGACCTTTAACCCCTTTCTCAAAGAATACTGGATAAGACTTAGACACAAAGTTGACTGCTAGAAGTTCCTAGAGGTGTTAGTTTAATAAATGTGTGTGTGTGTGTGTGTGTGTGTGTGAGTATCTCCCATATATTTATACAAATGGATGCCTCAGGACTTTGGATTACTTAAAACTATTTGTTCTCCAAAGTAGGTTAAATAGTCTCCGTATAATGTTGTTTTGTTATCCATATGATTAGCAGACCCTTTCTTTACTGAGAGAACAAGAGACTTTAAAGCAGATGAATTAGCACAAGATCTTAATTACTTGGGCATGAAAAAACAACAATATAATTTTGAAGTTAGAAGAAAGGATTTTAGGTATTATGTTGCCATGTGTTTTAATGTATTTGCATTAGCATTCTAGCACTAAGAAATAGCACAGCCTTTAGAAAATACCTAATTCCATGATTTGATTTCACAGAAGAGAGAAACTTGAGACCCAGAAAAGGGGAGGTAAGTGACTTTCTCTGTGTCACACAGCTATTATGTAGCAAGGACCAGGATTCAAACCTTGATCTTCCTGATTCTGAACTTGTAAATCACCCAAAAACCACTTATTAAGCAACTTCTATATTCTAGACATTGACTATACAAAGACAAAAACAAAACAACGACTCCCTTCAAGGAACTTAAATTTTCTCTCAATGGAAAGATAGATAGGTAGATGAATGGATGGATAGATATAAAATCAGCACACAATAAATGTAAGGTAAATAAATGATAATTTCATGGAGGAAGAGACAGACAAACAGTCAAATGGATCAAAAGAGTTTTCATGTAGGAAATATTAACCTTTGAAGAAACCAGAAGTCCAATGCTTTGTCTATCTCTATCATAATAACTTTAATTTCACAATGTTCAGAGAGGTTTCATCCCTCATTCTAAGGCACTGGGCAAGACAGCATGTAGAAGTATTCCATCTGAATAAGAGGCCTATCACGTTATATTGTCCACCACAAATAATAAATTACAGTTCAAACATCTCACTATTTGGAAGCATTGACAGCTTAGTAAAGGGATGGGATTTTAAGTTTATACTAAAGAAAGTGGAAACAATATCTATGCAAATGCTCTGCTCATTTTCCATTGGTGTGGAAGAAGAAACACTATCACCATCATGTTTTGCAAAAGTCCTTGCTCAAGGCACATTAAAACTGTCATCTTCTTTACCTTGATCTGGCACATTCAATTTAATCTCTACTGATGAACAAAATCATAATTAAAAGGGGGGAGGAGAAAAGGTGAGTTTTGAAGGGCAATTCCTGCACAGCAATGAGTAATTAGAGTGACCCCAATATGGTGACTTCTCTTTATCACAGGGACAAATACATTTTTTTTGGTGAGCAGATAAACAAGCTCAGCTAAGAAGAGCCTTAAAGTGAATTGTCACAGTGGAAGCCATCTGGCTTTTGCAAATAGATAAAAGGCATGGGAACCTATAGTGAAATCAAGAGTCGTAAAGTCTGAAGTTGGACTTTTTTGTTACTCTATCATGCATAGTTAGCTCATTAGGAGCTGGGGCTTGTCAGAGCTCAAAAACTAAGATTTACAGAATGATTATAATAACATATTTCTGTAGCATGTTATTGTTTGCAAAATGCTATCATCACAAAATCTTGGGAGTTAGGCAATGCAAGAAGTAACCTTTCTATTTCCCAGATGAAGTAACTGAGGTACTGAAAGCTGTCCATGGTTATAGAGTGGATGAGGGTTACAGAGGGATTTAAAACTAAGGATTTTGGCCCAGCATTTTATGCCATACATTACAATTGTATTAAAGAAAAAAGTAGCCAATATGTAGATCCTTATTGTGTTTGGGGCACAAAACTAAATATCAGGGCAGGTAGAAAGCTTAGATTATCTTCACATAGTTTATTGTATAATAAGGGAAAAAGAAACCAGCCAAAACAATTGTAACATAAAAATATGGTGCCATACTTATGTTAAAATAATTGTTAAAAAGCATTTATTAAGAACTTACTATGAACCAGGCATAGTGTACCCAGCTGTACTGGAAAAGTTCTCTTGAAGAAAGTTTTGAGATGAGGCTTGAAAGGAAGGAAACTTATCCTTTCTTTTTTCTCCATTCTTTATTTTCTCTCTTCCTTCTTCCCTCCCTCCCTTCCTTTTTTCCCCTCCCTGTTTACCTCCTTTCTTTCTTCCTCCCTCTCTTCTTTCCTCAGGCAAGGGGCACAGCCAAGGATAAAGGTAGGAAGACAGAAGATTAAGTTCCATATTTAAGGAGTGGCAAATAGGCCTATGTATTAGTGTCATTGAATCTGTGTAGGCAGAATATCACATAAGAATGGAATGTTATTAAGAAGTCAGGTTAGAAAGAAGTCTAAATGCCAAATAGATGATTTTATGTTTGTTACTGTAAGTAACAGAAGCCATCTGACTTATAGGAAAATCATATTGGTGATTCAGATGTTAATTAGAATTTTTAAAGATATTAAGCATAGATTTCAATCAGAAGCATTGCAATAGTCAAAACAAGGAGTGATGAGGACTTGAACTAGGCTAGTGGCCTCACAAACAGATAGGGAGGTATATGAGAAATTTTGTGAAGGCAGAAATGATAAGATTGGGCAAGAGATGTCATAGAGTTAGTGAGATTGAAGATTAGATGATGATACCAAGGTAAAAACAAAGATGGTTGTGTCCTCAACAGTAACAGAGAAGTGTGGAAGAAGAGAGAGTTTGAGGGTAAAAAAAAAGAAAAAAAGAGTATCTATTGTCTTGGACATGTTGAGTTTGAGATGTGTAAGACACATACAGTTGAAGATTTCCAGAAAGCAGTCAGTTATATAGGAGAGAAAATGGGACTGGATTTATCACTTTGCCTAGAAATAATTGAATTGATGGGAATTGATGAGATCATATACAGAAGTATAACTATAAAGAGATAAGAATTTGGATCTAGAGCAGAGCCAAGAGATACCCCCAGAGGTAGAGAATATGTCAGGGATGAAGAACCAGGAAGAAGACAGGGAAGACATTTACAGAAATATAGGTTGAAATCAGGAGAGAGTTGTGTAATGAAAATCCCAAAACAAAAGAGTATCCAGGAAAAAAAAGTTGATGATAATTGAGAGAAGACCATTAGATCTGTCGATTGAGATAATTTGTAATTTTGGTAAGGACACTTACAAGGGAATGATTAGGTTGGAAGACAAATTGAAAATGGTTTAGAAAGGAGGAAATGAAGTACAAGTACTCCAGTTTTCTCAAAGAGTTTAAGGGAAGGAGAGATATAGGACAGCAGCCAACAGGATTGGTAGGTTTGAGTGAAGTTCCCCCTTTCTTGCAAGGGATGGGATGAATATGGGCATATTTAGGGGAGCAGGAAGTAAGTTATTAGAAAACCAGAAATTGCATACATGAGGATTGTGTTAAAAATGCAAAGAATTGGAAGAGAACAATACTTTGAAATTAGAAAGTCTAATTATGGAAATAGAATTTTCATCCATTTAGAGCTATGGATAGTTTATTGAATGGTCTTCTCTATTCATTTAACTCTGCATCCTTGTCATGGATAAGAATGTTTCAAATTGAAGTGACTTCAATTTAGTGACAGGGCTAAAATATGTGATTAGATTAAAGGTGAAGAAGTGGGAAAAGTTCTGTACTGGTTTGGGGAATTTAGGTTCTAGCTTCTGTCTTGCAAATAATTAGCTATGTGACCTTACGTAAATCCCTTCCTTTCTCAAGAAATTTGATTCCTTATTCACGTAGTAAAAATATTGTATAAGATGATTACTAAGGAGCCTTTTAACTTTTTCTGAAATTCTTCAGTTTTAAATTCTGATCTTAGCACTACATGGCTTTTTTTACCTTGGGCAAGTAATTTCACAGCTCTGAGCATCAATTCCTAAATTTATGACAAAGGTTTTGTGTAAACCTTAAAATGCTTTATAAACATTGATTCTTCCCTTTTTATTACTTTTGTTACTATCATTTAAATCTTTAAAATAAAAGGACTGAAATAAAATAGTGTCTAAGGTCCCTGTGAGCTCTAACATTTTATGAATACATGAATAGAGGGAAATGATAGATCTCAAGACATTAGGATTCTGTGAGTTATGTTGTATACAAAGAGAGGATCCAAGACCTTGGTTATAGGTAGGTCATTTATTTATCCCAGAGAAATACAGATAATAGGTATTCACCAGTGATTGGGAGATGGAGGAATTTAGATTTATGCCAGGAAAAACATTAGAGTTTGTGTAATATTACTCTGAGTAATGGAGATTAATAGAATTACATTCACCAAGCTACAGGTGTCACTCAGGGATGGACTCACAGAATCCTTTAGATTCATTCACACAAAAGTAAATAAATAAATAAAAATTAAAAACCAAAACATAACCTAGGAGATGAGATTCCAATGCATTCTGTTCTTTAAAATCCTCATAAAAGACATTCAACAAGCATTTTTATATTATAATCTGGGACCTTGTCTGGTCCCACAACAACCTCTACAGAGCTGAATGAGGAAGTCATGTTAGCATAGCTAGCATGTTGCTATTTTTTTCTTCTTTATAAAAGAAAAATAAATTAAATTGTTACTATTGGCAATTTTTTTGCAACTTTGTCATTTGCTAACATCTTTTGATTTTCTCTCCATTTTACTGAACTGTCTCTGAGCTGAACAGAATCACGGCTCTCTCTTTCTTTCCTTTGACCACTCAATGTTTTCTCCTCTATTTCAGGCTACCTGATCAGCCTGCCAAATTTCCTTATCCTAGTTACTTCTTTGATTTGATCCTGTTGGAGGAAACATGGTTGATTTTCAAGTTGTGATTTGAATCATGCTCCTTTTCCCAAAGTGCTTAATTACCTTATGGAGGAACTCCATTGCTCACTAAAAGTAAGGATAATGGAATAAGTCCATTAGCCAGAAAATGTTTAATAAGTACCTATTATGTGTCAGACACTATTCTACATACTGGAGATACAAAGAAAACAAAAGACAGTCCTTGCTTTAAATTTGCTAACAATCTAATGAGGGAGAGAACATGCAAACAGATATGTATAAAAAGCTATAAATGGGATGAATTGGGCATAATCAACAGAGAGAAGGTCCAAGAATTAAGGGAGCAAAGTAAGGCATAGAAGGCAAAATATAAAGCATGTGCTGTGAGAAAGTCATTGTTCTAGGGACTACTGGTAGGGAGGTGAGAAAAAGAAAAAAAAATAATGTAACAAAAAAAGCAGTCTTTGCAACTGAAAAGTTAATCTATAGTTCATGATAGCAGATGAGTAAATATAGGATATTTGAGATGACAAAAAAGTAGGAACAAGTAACTAAATGACTATAGTAGTGTTGTGTACTTGGAGTCCTGAAGGTCTAATTTCAAATCATACCTTAGATATTTAATAGTGGTGTACCATTAAGGGAGTCATTTAACCTTTCTCAGTCTCAGTTTCCTCACCTATAAAATCAGGACAAAAATAGATAATGGCATTTACCTTACAGGGTTTCTGTGAGGATAAAATGAGATAATAAACTCAAACCTCAACATTTGCCTATTTAACTTTTTTGACTTCAAGCATTTGGTGATTTCATTAGTAACTTCATTTTCACTTTCTTATAGGTAACTACACACATTTGCAGCTATGCTCACTAAAAACAAAAGTGAAAGGCACAATATAAACAAGTTTGTGGAAAGGCTTGTATCCTACTAGGGTAGTTTGGCATAATTGATCAGCTGACTAGAGACATGTACACTGCCAATCCCATCATTAACCCCTGCCTCAAGGTTAAATGTTGACTCATCCCTGCTGTGTTCCCATACTCTAAGACCCTTAAGGATCTCAAATAGCACACATGTATGTCTCTGATGGATTATTTTAAGCTGCTGTGTCCTTTATGATACCCAGTACCATTCATCACCCATGAAGGGCAGAGTGTTGTGGTAGATTTTGAAAAAGTCTTAGTATCTTCTGATAGAAGCAACTAAAGTCCCCACAATCCTCCCCTTAGTTTTCAGAGGTTAGTTAAGGTACAGAGGTTTTAAACAGAAAAATATATCACATAAGGTATATATATATATAAACATATATCATATAATGTATATTCCACAAAAAGTATATTATATAGCAGTAAAGTATATCACACAATATCCTCACACCACCATGGAAGGTAAGATTTGGGTTAAAAATATTTTGGTTTTCAGAATTTTATTTGTTGTACAGTATTTTTGGTGCTGTATAGTTTATGTATTATGAAAATGAATGTTGTCTGAAATATTTTTGAGCTGTTGTTATGCCATGCAAGAGCAACTTTCCAGAAGAATGCTACTATGAACAGTTTTTAAGGTTCTGATTATACAGTATAGTGAACAATCTATTTATTCCATAACAAATCAAAGCAAAACAATCACAGAAAATCAAGGTACAGCATTCACAATATTACAATTTATCAGAGAAAATCACAATATAGTATTCCCAACAGCTTATTATTAAAATGGCCACATAGTTTTCACCAAAGTGTTCACAATATTTAGAACAAAGAACAATCATCTCAAAGTACAATAGTCATAGTTTTCCATTCATGGAGCACACTAAGTTAACTCAATCAGTTACTTGTTCTACAATCAATTACTAAGTATCATTAATCACTAAGTACAATCATTAGAGAATACACAAACCCTCCACACCTAGGTCACTAGTAAACTATAATTTCATCAATAATCAGCACCCATGAAGAGGTCTTTTCATCTTGAGTTGTGGCTGGTTCTCAGATTCCCTTGATCCCCTTCCATGGTCCCAGATTCTACCAGGATTCACCAGACTGTCACCTGGCTTCAACGGCAGACAGCTCCCAGTTCTTTGTCCAGCTCTATGGGTAGGTCCTGCTCCACACTGAAGTTCACAGGGTCCAGTCCATCTCAAATCCTTCACAATTTCTGCTCCCAGGAATTCAAGGCTTAACCAAGCCACAAACAGACAAAGTCCCTGCATCCTGGTCATGCTTCCTAAGTCTTCTGCAGCTCATTCAAAATGTCAGAATCATCTTATCCAGCCTGGGGAGGAGGAGGGAGCTCTGCTGGACTCTTGGGCTCCTCTTCAGCCTCCCAGCAGCTGCTTCTGACTCCACAGTGCTCCAAGAAATTCTGACCATGCCTCTCTGGGGATTTTCTTACATATACACAACATTAGCTTTCTGTTTCAGCCAACTCCTTTCTATTATGTCAGGAACAGGGGTTCATACCTTCTGTTTCTTTCATAGAGGTTTGATTAATTACTAAGTGCTAAGTACCTGCTTACTTGACAATACCAAAAAGGGTCTTCAAATTCAAATTACATTATCATTACAGGTGTTAGAACAAAAGGTCACAGAATTCTAGGGAATTATTAGTGAGAAAATGTTTTGCAAGTTACCGATTTTATTTTGTGTATTGCATTTTATGAGTTATTTCATGGTTACTATGTTAGGAAAAGTGCATATTATCAGAATTAATGTTTTCTTGTAAAGAATTATATGCAGAGAATTTTATTTTCAGCAATATATAGCAAAAGATTATAATTTTTGGCAGTCATGGGAACCCATTTCCCATAGGTTCAATATATCAGTATTCTCATTTTTGGCTTTCCATTTTCTAGGTATGTTACCTCCAGACAAGATGAGGATTTACTATATTTATAAAGTGCTTTGTAAACATTAAAAAGCTATGAGAATGCTAGTCATTATTATGTAAATTAAGGAGATCTTTTAAGGGTTCCTGTGGGAGATAGTACTTGAGCTGAACCTTGAAGGAAGGAATAAAACATTTATCAAGCACCTTCCATGTGCCAGTTATAAACATTTTATAAATATAATGACATTTGACCTTCACAATAAGGTAGATACTATTATAATCCATGTTTCACAGTTGAGGAAACTGGGGTATACAAAGGTTAAGTGATTGGCCTATAGTCTCACAGTAAGTGTCTGAGGCCAAATTGGAGATCGGTACTTCTTGAGTCAAGTCTCAGCACTTAAACCACTGTGACATCTAGCTGCTACTTCCTTAAAGAAAGGAACTTAAGGATTGTAATAGTCATAGTTGATGGAAAAGGATTTTAATAGTCATAGTTGATGGATAATGTTCCAAGATTGGGAGACAACCTATGGGAAGATTCAGAGACACAGCATATAGTGTTGAAAAAACAAACAAACTGTAATTTACCTGAAGCATGGTGTATGTGAAGGGTAGCAGTATGAAGTAAACCTGGCAAGTTATAATGAAACCAAGTTGTAAAGGGCTTTATATGCTAAATGGACAATAGTGTAGATATATTTTCACAACCTAATATTTTCCCTAATAACCATGTATTTTTCTTGTTTTTATTATGTACACACAAATACATATATAGATAAAATATATGCACATGTACATCAAAATATCATATCTATATCTATGTAATGTGTATCTATATTGTTTTTTCTAAACACAAATATGTATTTCAATAATTCATATATTTATAACATACTTATAGATATATACACAGAGAGAGACTGAGAGACAAAGACAGAGACAAAAGATGATAAAATGCTATTAATGAAGGAAAAATATAAAATAAATATCAGAGCCCTGTAATAATAGTGTTTGGAGTATTAAACTTCAAAATGAGCTGAGGCTAGCCTAGAGGAGGGAAAGATCAATTTGAAAGAGAACTCGATTTCAGAACAGCTTTAGAAACTGAAGTACCTATTGAATCACTCTCTGAAACAAGAGTATGGTAATTAATGACTAAAGGTCCTTAATAGAGCATCTCTGGGATTGGTGTCTATCTTTGCTCTCTTTAACATTTTTATCAATTGCTTGGATGAAGGGGAAAAAAAAGTCAGATTTATCAAATTTTGAAATGTCACAAGCTAAGGTGAGAGGGATAAGGTAAGAAACAAAACTCCCAGAAACCTAGAATTATAGGTGAAATCCAATCAATAGAGGCTTTAACAACAACAAAAAAGAAAGCACTAAACATATTTCAAAAAGAAAATTCATCAAGTGTAGTATAGAAAAGGCCTAGCTGACAATAGAGTAAAAAAGAGATCTAGGGGCGGCTAGGTGGTGCAGTGAATAGAGCACTAGCTCTGGAGTCAGGAAGACCTGAGTTCAAATCTGGCCTCAGACACTTAACACAAAAACTACCCATGTAACCTTGGGCAAGTCATTTAACCCCAATTGCCCTCCAAAAGGCAAAACAACAACAAAGAGATCTAATGGTTGGATGGATTGCCTGATCAATATGAATCAACATGACCTGACAGTTGATAAAAGCTAATGTGGTCTTAGGCTTCACTAAAAAGAGAAAAATATCTAAATTATGAAATATTCATTCTATCTGTACTTGTCAGGTCAGAGCTGGAGTAAAAGTCAGGTCTGGGAATCACATTTTTGAAGAATATTAATAAAGTGGATTTGAACAAAAGTGAATTGCCAGGATAATGAAAGGATAGGACCAGACCTCCAAGGGATAAGTTGACAGAACCAAGAAGCTTATACTGGAAAAGTATTGACTTAGACATTGTATCAAAGACATTTTTAAGTATATGAAGGTATATACAGTCAGGAAATATACATTCATTAAATGCTTACTACATACCAGTCATGGTGTCAGGTGTTGGGGATACAAAAAAAAAATCGAACAGTCTCTTCCCCAAAAATCTAACTAATGGAGGGGATATTGTACAGGGGATAATGTACAGAGAAACTTTATATGGAAGAGATGGGGAATAAATCAACAGAAAGTAGGCACTAAAATTATGAAGGATCAGGAATGTCTTCCTATAGAATATGGGATTTTAGCTGGGATTTGAAAGAGGTCAAGGGAGCCTAGAGGTGGGGACTGAGGAGAGAGAGCATTCAGTGCATGAGGAACAATCAGTGAAAATACTAGCAGTGGAGATAGCATGTGTTTTATACAATGAGAAACAAGAAAGTTAATGTTATTGGATTGCAGAGCACATGGTGGGGTGTAAAGTACAAGAAGACAAAAAAGGTAAGAAGAGGTATTATTTTTATTCTGTCAGGTCCCATAGTGCAGAATTCACAGGTAAGGATGGAACATTTAGAGAAGCAGAATTAGTTAATGTAAGGACATTTTTTTCTATTGATTAGAAGTACCAAATCATTATAAGTCTTCAAACAGAGAATGAATGGTCACTTATTTGGGATAGTGTATCAGGGATTCATGTTCAGTTATGGATAGCCTCTGTGAACCCTTCTGAATTTGAGATGGAATTCTGAGCAATCCAAAAGAAGTCTAATTGAGGCCTGCTTATCTTCTCTTGCAGCCACATTTCAGGAAAGATAGAAAGTGACACACAAGGCTATCTATGTCTTTGCCTTACATATGAAAGTACAAATCTTATAAACTGAACAGTATGTGACCTAGATTGTAGCATTATTTTACTCAACTTTCATTCCCCTGGGGTTGTGTAAAGTTTTATGTCAGATTGCATTATGTGATGTTTTAGGTTTTTTGGGTGTAGAGTTATTTTTAGTGAGACAGAATAAATTTGTTCCCTATTATTAGAGGTCTTCACATAATTGCTAGATAGATACTTTTTAGAGATGCAGGGGATTTAAGGGACTCATGTTTCTAGTAGAGTTTGGACTGGGTGACATCTGATCATAGAATCACCTATTCAATTAAATTGAAAAATGAAACAATATATGAAACAAGCTAGACCCTAGAGATTTAAACAAATGGTGTATCCTGTCCTCAATTATCTTATATCTCACAAGGGTAGGGATTCATAACCTGGAATCTAAAAACTTTTTTTTTTATTTTAACAACTGTATTTTTTAATTAATTTATTTTTTAGTTTTCAACATTCATTTCCACAAGATTTTGAGTTATAAATTTTCTCCCATCTCCCTCCTGCCCCCCACCCCAAAATAGAAAGCATATTGAATAGCCCTTCTCCCAATCCGTTCTCTCTTATGTCCTCCCCCATACACCCCCCCTTTACTTTCTTGTAGGGCAAGATGGATTTCTACACTCATTGCCTGTATATCTTATTTCCTAGTTGCATGTAAAAAACAATTTTTAACATTCATTTTTAAAACTTTGGGTTCCAGATTCTTTTCCTTCTTTCCTCCTTACTCACCCCCACTGGGAAGATAAGCAATTCAATACAGGATATACATGTGTAGTTCCTCAGAACATTTCCCTAGTAGTTATATTGTGAAAGACTAACTATATTTCCCTCCAACCTATCACTCCCTCCAACCTATCACTCCCCCCCATTTATTCTATTTCCTCCCTTGACCCTGTCCCTTTTCAAAAGTGTTTGCTACTAACTACCCTCTCTACCAGTCTTCCCTCCCTTCTATTGTCCCCTCTCTTATCCCTTCCCCCCCTACTTTCCTGTAGAATAAGATACTAAATTGAGTGTGTATGCTATTCCCTCCTTAAACCAAATCCAATGAGAGTAAGGTTGACTTATTCCATTTCACCTTCCTGCTTTTCCCCTCTATTGTAATTTTTCTCTTGCCTCTTTTATGTGAGATAATTTACCCCAAGCTCTCTCTGCCTTTCTCCTTCTCCCAATATAGTCCCCTCTCACCTCTTAATTTTATTTTTAGATATCATCCTTTCATATTCAACTCATTCTGTGCCCTCTGTCTAGGTATACATGTACATACAAACAACTGTATTTCAATATAATGTGTTTCCTTTGTAACAATATATTTTTATGTTTAATAATATGCTTTAATATTTAAAAAAAACTATATTGTTCTGAAAAAGGGTCTATGGGTTTCATTAGACAGTCAGAGGTCCATGACATTAAAAAGGTGAAGAATACCTGGACTAGGGGAATAAAAGAAATATAAAACAGGTTGAGTAAAAAAATCTTTAAAAAGGAATAAAAAGAGGATGATAGTGCAAATCATTTTGGGGGTCAAGTGTAGTCAGGGGAGGTCAAATGAATTTTACTTTGAAGGACACCAAGTACTTCAAAAATGTAGAAGTGAAGGGTGCATTTTCGACATAGAGGGCATTAGTACAAAGACACAGAGGCAGGAAATTAAAGATAATATATAGGACATTACTAATAGTCAAGTTTGCTATAAAGTAGCATGGAAGAAGAGGAGTAATTTGATGAAATAGGACTAGAAATGAAGATTGGAACTTGATTGTTTAGGGCATTTAAAAGAAAAGATGTTTGTATTTTATATTGATGGTAGTGTGGTATCCTTTAGAAATTGAAGATGCGAGAAAAAAATGAATGATTAAGGGAGAAAACTTTCAGAAGACATAGGAAGGGATGAGGTCAAAACTAAAGTAGAGTTGTTACCCTTTCAATAAGAAGATCCATTGTTCATCAGAGAGTGGAACAGAAGAGAGAAGAATCTGAGTATGACATGTGCTAGATGAGGAAGCTGATAAAGGATGGTCTTTGTTTTATTAATAAAGTGGAAATAAGATACTTTGCTGAATCAGGATGAGAAAGTAGAATAACAAAATCATGGAAGACATGAGAAAGTTTAGAATAGCTGTAGAGAGTGTGATAAAAATTATTTAGGGAAAAATAAAGGTTTTACATGCACTTGTGAGAAGTCAATAGAAATGAGATTATTTAAATTTGCAGTAAACCCAGTTGACATTATTGCAGGTTTTTACCTGAGAGCAGAGAAGGTGAATGGTTGAAAGAAATTTGGTTTGAGATTTAGCAAAGACTGATTTAGAAGAAAACAATGGGAAAAGAGAGATAATGAGTACCATCATCATATTCATCAAAATAATAATCAGAAAATTAATAATAACTAACATTTACTTAGTTTGAAGTTCGTAATATGTTTTGCATACATTTATCCACAAATCCCTGTGAAATAGACAATGCAATTATTATCATTGCCGTTTTCTATAGTTGAAGGTAAAAACACCTCAGAGAAGCCATATATCCAGGGGCCAGACATCTAGAAAGTATAAGGGGCAGGATTTCCTGTCTGTAAGTTCAGAATTCTACTTCTAATACAATCAATTATCTTAGATCATACAGAGTGTTCTAAAAGGCTTAGTGCAGTTTTAAGTCTTTAGAACTTAAAACTGCCCTAAGACTGTTGGAACATCCTTCATGTTTTTCATCAAATTTTTTTTTACCCAGAGAATAAATAGTTGGTACCAATTCTCAATTAAAGCTAATAAGTATTAGTATGTACAGAGGATAGGGAGGAGACAAGGGTAAAAGAAGAATTAGAAAACAAGGAATAATAATTATTATTGCTTAATAAGGGATCAACACAACATTATTAACTCAGCATAAAAATTTATGCTATCTACTTTCAACTGGGTCCTCACTGCAAGAGGGCATTGCTTACATTCCACCCTAATTGATTCCCTAGCTTGCTCTCCCTAGAAGCAATTCCAAATCCTTCTTTCACTCAGCAAATAAGCACTCCTATAGCTCTCTTTACCTTATTTTTCTCAGCTGGGGACCTAGATATTTATTTTATTGAGAAAATTGTCACCACACAACATGAGCTCCATATTGCTTTCAGGAACACAGAGCAAAAAGGAAATTGACAAAAGTAACCAGCTTTTTTTAGTTATTATTGTTTCTTTACCCAGACTTGTGAATTCCATGCACTAGCTCACACAGTAATTTGGAAACAGTTTCTCACTCAATCTTAAATAAGAGTTTAAACAATAAGAACCCAAGGGGCATCAGGAGAAGAAAGTTCAAAAGAGTTACAATGTTTAAGCCTAGATGGTTTGGGTTGTCAGAATTATCAGTGTTAAAATAACATGCGCAGCTTTAATCTGTAAGTTAATAGATGTCTTCCCCTATGGGGCAAAAAGGACATAAAATTGAAGACCACCATGAGTTAGAAGAGAACAGTTGCATTTCATTGAAGGTACCAACCAAGATCAGGTAAGCAGCAATGTCCAACAAAAAACAACATGATTGCATCACCAAACTAAATTTGCATGGAAGGTAAGAATTATACTTGCCATGTATTTTCCTTGACTTTTTTTTTTAATGTGCATGTCCCTTCATACATTTTCCCTAACTGTATATATGCTTCTTCATGTATGTTCTCTGTTTCAATGTATTCCTTGTAGATCTGCTCTCCTATTATAGTGTGGAATCCTGTAGGAGAGTATCCCCTGTTAGTATGGGGATAAAAGAGCCTTCTCGTCATTTGTTTTGCTCTTTTGTACAATCTCCTTTTTTCCTTAGAACTGTATTCATGGGAGCCAAGATATCAGTTTAGGGGCAGCCACCAAGCTAAAATCTCTCAACATTTTCCTCCAAACAACTTTAAAATAGGACCTCAAATCAAATTTTGTAGCAGTAGAGCAAATAATAAGTTGTGGTAAGATATGTTTCTGGTTCAAGAATACTAAAGTGAGAAATTTGTAAGACCGGGGTGGAGGTAGGCTGAAGTTCTGTCTAGAACCCACACACTCAGTGGTGGTGGCAGAGTTGTTACAGCAGCAGTAGCTTCTAGAGCTCCCAGCCTTGAGAAGGTGAAGGACTCAGATAACTGCTCATAGAGATTACAGGGGAACCTGTGCTGGCATTGATTATCAAATCTATTGTCTATATGCAGTTCTGGGTCACAGTTACAGGGAATAGAGAAGTGCTGGTAGTTGGTCACAAGGAAATAGTTGCCCTGATTATATTACCAAAGCAGAGAAAAGTGCTAGCATGAGCAAATACAGGAAACCAGTGGCCCATTCTGAGTAAAGATAAGAATGCAGACCAGAAGAACAGCGATCATACCTCTCCCTGGATCATGCCACCTTGAAAATACCAAAAACTTGCATACCCTTAGAACTAGCTGTGACAATAGCTGTGCAAAAAATCCTGAAGTTTGGGATAATGCCTCTTTACTCCCATGTGATTAGAACCCAGCTTCAAGTCAAGAAATATGCTATAAAAATGAATAAATTCTAAGAGCAAAAGAATTTCACCATAAAATGTTATTACTCCTACAATGGGAAGGAAGATTGAGACATAAACTAGAAGATAATAATGTGAACACAGTTACAAAAACACTTCAAAGAAAAATGCTAATTGGAACCAAACTTAACAAGAATTCCTATAAGAATTAAAGAAAGAGATAAAAGTAGTAGAGAGAAAATTGGAAAAAGAAATTAGAGTTATGCAAAAAAAATTGAAAAAAAAGCATTCACATCGTGGTAAAAGAGGCAAAAAAAAATACTAGGGAAATAACAACTTAAAAAACAACAACAACAACAAAAAAGAGAACAGGCCTAAAGGTAAAAGAGGCACAAAAATTCAGTGAAGAAATTAACTCCTTGAAAAAAAAAAGGGTTTAAAATTCAGTGAAGAAAAGAACTCATTAAAAAGTAGAATTGTTCAAATAAAAAAAAGAGGTGCAAAATACCACTGAAGATAATAACTACATGAAAAATAGAATTGGGCAAGTAGAAAATAATGACTCCAGGAGACATCAAGAAAAAATACAACAAAGTCAAAAGAATGAAAAAAATAGAAGAAAATGTAAACTATTTCATCAGAAAAACAACTAGTCTTGTGTTTGTCCTTCATTCTCAAAGAGGATTATGACATCAGGGAGATGATGACATGAAATATTGTTGACTTTGATTTGAGTGAGGGAGGGCTGGGCAAAGTCACTAGCCTCACTTTCTCCTCCAGAGCCATCTGGGTCCAATGCCCAGATATTCATCACAATGACTGGAGATAGCCCAGGATGCAATGGGAGACCCTGGCACCTGTTGCATAAGGTTTTTTCAGTGTCTCACTTTGTATTAGCCTATAGAAAATAGATTGAGGAAAGATAATTTAAGAATTAGCAGACTATCTGATAATCATGATCAAAGAAAGAGCCTAGGTGTCATATTTCAAGAAATTATCAAGCAAAACTGTCCCCAATATCTTATATGCAGAGCATAAAATGAAAATTAAAAGAATTTACTCATCTCCTGAAAACAATCCCCCAAATTAAAATTTCCAGTAACATTAAAGCCAAATTCCAGAGTTCTCATATCAAAAAGAAAATACTTCAAGCAGCCAGAAAGACACAATTCAAATATCATGGAGCTACAAGTCAGGATTACATAGTTGTGTATATGAATATAACTTACCTAACAGAGAAATAGGAGGGGAAGGAGATAAGAGAAGTTGGATAGGGGAAATAAAGGAGAGGACAGATTAATGATGAGAAGCAAAATAGACTTTTGCAAAGGGACAGGATAAGAAGAAAGGAAGAAACAGGAGATAATGGGATAAAGGAAAATATACTGTGAATGGGAATGGGATGAACTCACCTATAAAATGGAAACAGATAGCAGAATGGATTAGGAACCAAAATCCAGAAATGTATTTTTTTTCCTTGAGACACACTTAAAACTGAAAGACACACACCGAGTTTAACTAAAGGGTTGGATATAATCTAATGTACTTTAGCTGAAGTAAAACATGCAGGGGTGAAAATCACCATCTCAGACAAAGCAAAATAAAAAATAGACCTAATTAAAATGGATATTCAAGGAAACTACATTTTTCTAAAAGGTACTATAGAAAATAAAGTAATATAAAAATACAGCAATTTTCTATGATAAAGACCTCATTTCTCAAATATATATTCAATATAGAACTGAATCAAATTTAAAAAATAAAAAAAAAATAAGAGCCATTCCCAAATTGACAAAATGTCAAAGGAAATAAACAGGTAATTTTCAGAAGAAGAAATCAAATCTATCTATAGTCATACAAAAAATGCTCTAGATGACTATTGATTAGAGAAATGCAAATTAAAACAACTGATGTTTCTCCTTAAACCTAGCAGAAATGACAAATGCTAGAGGTAATGAGGAATTAAATTATATATATATACATATATATATATATGTACATATATATATATATGCACTAATGATTGCTGGTGAATTTGTGAACAGGTACAACAATTTTGGATAGCAATTTGGTACTATGCCCAATGGTCTATAAAACTGCATACTCTTTGACCTAGACACACTATTACTAGATTTATAGTCCAAAGAGATCAAAGAAAATGGAAAAGCATCTATATCTATATCTATCTATCTTTCTATCTATCTATCTATCTATCTATCTATCTATCTATCTATCTGTCTGTCTGTCTGTCTGTCTGTCTGTCTGTCTGTCTGTCTGTCTGCCTGTCTGTCTAGTCTGTCTATCAATACATTATATATATATTTACAGCAGCTCTTTTGTGGTGACAAAGTATTGAAAATTGAGAGATGTGCATCGATGGAGAAATGGTTGAATAAGTTGTGGCATATGATTGTGATTTAATACCATTGTGCTGTGGGAAATGATGAGGCAAGTGATTAAAAAAAACATGGCAATACCTATATGAATGTATGCAAAATAAAGTGAGAAAAACTGGGAGATCCCTGTGTACAGTAAAAGCAATGATCAAACATGAAAGACATGGCTACTCTAATAAATACAATGATCCAAGTCCATTCCAAAGGAACCACGATGAAAAAGTGTTATCTACCTCCAAAGAACTAGTGAGCTCTGAGTGCAAATTAAAGCATAATTGTCTTACTTTGTTATTCTTTTTAAAATGTGTCTAATTTGGAAATATGCTTTGCATAATTTCACATGTATAACTTATATTGCTTGTCTTCTTAGTAGGTCTGGGAGAGGTGGGAAGGAGGGAGAAAATGGAGCTCAAAATATAAAAAAGAAAAATGTTTAAAAATACAAAATATATTTTTAAAATAAATGTGTTACTGCTTTAATTAAAAATTGATGATGATTTATGGAATATGATTTTGATTAGATTTTGATTCATAAGGTACCCTAAACCTAGGTAATTTTCTAGGCACCATTTATGAGTGTAAGTTTGAATGCTACCCATAGATGAGAGAAATGAGATCAAGTAATAAAATTAAAAAACACAATTTGATCCCATATCCTCAGTCTTTAAATCTGATTATTTTTTATTGTTGTAACATTATAGTTGATCCTATCATGCATCAAATAATGGGTTGGTATCAGAAGAGCATTAATTCTTTCTAAATCTAGATGAATCAATTACAAGCAAGAATTCCTCCTTGTCTTTCTTTATTATCCTACAATCTTTTGGTGAAAGTTACTAGTAATAATAGAAATGGCTAGATACTTTCCTTTCACTTTATTCTTATATAAATTGATAATTTCACAGTATAAGCAAACATTCCATAGAACTCTAAGAGAGGTCACCTGATTAAAAGATGAAACAGTTCCATTTAAACCTTTACCTAAATCTATCACTATGAGTTTTCTGGAATGCACAAGTAAGATTTGTCATCAAATGAAATATGTGATTTAAAGGTAATAAAAACTATTGATCTAGAAGTGAGACAATATTAATATTGACATACAGCTTTTATAATTAATTTGCTGCCAGATGAAAGGGAAATGGAGTTCTTTTAGCTTTGATGATTAAAGTGAGACTAAACCTTTGAAAACTATATTTGCATGTAGAACAAGCTGAACTAATTTTGGAGGAGGATATTGAAAAGCCTAGCATAAATCATTGCAATGTGTTGGAGAAGTTGAATAAAAGACAATACTGAGGACAACTACAACTGGAAAAGGAGGGTGCCTGATCATATCAGGAGAATGAAAGATAGGAAATGTACAGTCCATCTCACACAGGCACCTAGCTCATATCCGATGAAAAAGAGGAAGAATTCCAGGGTCTTCCCTTAGGTGGAGTCTCTATTGGATATCTGTGAGAAAAACAAATTACATAAGCTAAAAAGTCATGGAGGGATTGTTTTCTGGCTTGGTGGGAAAAGTCCTTACATGAATGAAATGATGAATCCATCAAAGTGACAGCATATGGAAAGGGTTAACTTTTGAAACCCCATTATGGAAATTCAACAAGAGAAGACTTAGAAAACTTTCAATAAACCACATACATACATATATATATATATATGTATGTATGTATGTATGTATGTATGCATATATATACTTATTTATTTCCAGAGACAGCAATGGGAAAGAAGTTAAAAGTTAAGATACAGATCACAATGTTTAGACAAGTTGATGGTGGGTTGTAGTATTACATCACCATGAAGCACTGTCAAAACATAATGATATCTGCCGTGAGGAGCCCTTCTACTTCCCACCAGGACCCCACTCCCAAAAAATACTTGGCAAATGTAGTTCACTGCCTACTGGGCTTGGTGACTTTAAAATAACAGAGTTTATCACCAGTGGAGCACATTTCATTTAATTTGGCAAAAAGTAAAGGGAAAGTGGAGAGAGCTAAAATTTGGGGATGAAGAAATAAAATTTGAACAGAATGTTTCAAGATCCAAAAAAGAAAAGCCTTGTTTTGTTACTGTGCCTTCTGTGGTTAAAAAAAAAAAGACCCTATTTTATTATCCACAGTTTCTTTCCTTATCCACATAACACCTCATCTTGTCCACAGTCCTCAGTATTCACTAGTTGAGACATGACTTTCATATTTTCTTTTCCAAGTAATGAAGGCGTTTCTGTGATTTAAATAAAATAAAGTGTTGTGATTTAGCTCCCTCCCCCAAAAAATCAACAAATGAAAAAAAGTGTACCTATGAAAGAGATATATTTCTCACTGAGAAATGCAATTCCAAAAGACCATGCAGAATATTTTTAAACACATCAAATTTGAAAGGAGAGAAATGTCTCCTTAGGTAAGGCATGGATAAAAACCATGTATCAAAGCAACAGCAGAGAATATTTTCCCCCTACAGCAGGGACTTTTAGCTGGAATTCATGGACACCTAAATAAGATGCCCAAATATAGGTGTTAGTGAGTTCATGGGGGAAAAAAATCACATCTTTCACTATCATATGTATCATTTCCTTCAAGTGTTTAAAGATGTTATTCTGAGAAGGGGTTAATAGTTTTTACTAAACATGCAAAAGATGTCCATGTAAAAAATAAAATAAGAAGCTCTGATTTTGAATACACCAGTATTAGCAATCCCAGGTAAGGAGGTGAGTAGGTCTCATCGTAATAGTGCTAGTGGTTGATTTTTCCCACCAGCAAATTTGCCATTTCCATTCCTGCATCTAGCTTTGAATGCTCCCATGTATCAAGAAGCACAGTACACCAAAGGTTGTTGCTATGGACACTAACCTAGCATATTATCATTAATGACTAGAGAATAAATACTCTGTGTGTTGGGGGTTACATCAAATCAAGTAAATGCAGTTATTAAGTGCCTACTATGTGCCAGGAACTGTGCTAAACACTTCAGATACTAGAAAAGGAAAAAACAAACCAAACAACCAAACCAGTACTTGCTGTTAAGGTGGCAGGAAAATTCCAGAAGAGTCAAGATCACTGGTTACTGGAAAGGAGTGGGAAAATCTGAGCTTTCTGAAGTGGGTGATAGGAAAGTAGTAGCTTTGAGGTGAGAATGATTGCTCATTAATTTGACCCCTTGGTATTAACCTTACACTCTATTATAAATGAATATACTTCATTTTATTATGATATCATGTCTTTCATTCTGGCTTATTTGAGGATCCTGCCAGGGAAATGGGGGATCATGAGTTTTAGATTGAAACAGTTTTCCCTTGAGTAGCAGAGACTTGGGAGGAGGTATATTGTAGCCCCTTGGTCCCCACAGGATTCATATGCTTTGAAAAGTAGTTTTAAGGGAGCCAGTAAGAATTATTTCACAGGTTGATAGCAATAGAGAGGTTTTTTCAGCACCTTCTAAAATCTAATACTCACGGGAAAGTTGTAAGAGATAGAAAAATGGAAGTCATCTAGAAACTTCATAAACCATAAATATGTTTGAAATGTGACAACTGCATTTTCATAGGCCAGGATTATGAAAATGCACAAATCCATGTGGGTCTCATCCATCTCATCCATGTATTGTGATGAAATACATGTTGGTATATTAAGTAAAATTATATTTTACCCGAAGTGTGTCAAGTGAATTTGTTAGAGAAAATGCACCTTTATGTGCAAGATCAAGGGCATTTTCTAAATGCAGAGGCCCCAAAAGACAATTTCAGGTTGACCACTTAGCTATGAAATGCTCTAGTAGTTCAGTATTTCAAAATATTTGTGATTTCATTAGTTTAATCATTCCCTACACCACTGCAAATTAAAACAAACCTCTCTTTAGTTTAGTATTTTAATGAATTGATACAGCTGAGAATAATCATTACCTGGTTGTCATACTTTTCAGGATGAATTTATTGGCATTTAGCTAGTCTGGTTCACATACAACACACTTGCCCAATAATCAAAGCATTTTTACTTTTTAAGTTCATTTGGATCTTACCTTTCAGCCACAGTTTTCAAGAGTGGTTTATTGCTATGATAAGAACCCTAAAGGAGCTATTAGTGGAGGAATAAATTGAGTATTATTATTTTTAAAAATTATATCTCTCTATAGAAACAAAATTATTATTATTTAGTTTCTATTTTCTCTTGGTTAGGAAACAAAACCTATATGGCCATATGTCAGGAGTCCTGAAGAATGAATGGTTTAATATGGTTAATATGGTTTAAGATTGTCCCTGTGATCACTATGAAATTGGGGAATACTCTGAAGGTTTATATTTCACTGTTGTACTTCATAAAAAGACCAACTCTTGAACTCAGCTCTAGACATAGGAACATGTTACCATCAAATAAATATCCTTAAATTTCATCTCAGCTCTTACATTTTTACTGGTAGATCACTTGGCTGAGATCTATGAGAAGTCCACTGGTCATTCTTGGGGGTACTAGCAGTACCTGGATAGCAGGTGACAGCTAGGGCAGTCCCTTTCTCCTAAACAGCACTCTGCATTTGAATTTGTAGAGGAGTTACCCCAGGGAGTAGCAAAGCATTTTTCATGAATCATACCTTAATCTTCTGTTCTGCTTGGCAGTTTACTTGAAGTTGACTTCTATCTCCCCAAGTGTCCTTTTAAGTGTTACTTTTAAAAATAATTTCTTTCCATTCCCTTGTTCCCTTGAATCTTGGGCACTTTGCAGTTATTTTGAAAGGTTTCATACAGAAAAAAAAAATAGTTGTGCTTCCCCATATTCCCTTTACCTCCCCTTCCTGTTTCAATTGTGCTCCACCCCCCACAAATACACACAAATGCTATTTTCGGTGCTTGATTTTTCCCACCAGCAAATTTACCTGCTGGCATTTGGAGCCCCTGGGCACAGTCTGGCCTTTCAGTCGCGGGAGGCTGACAACATCACTTAGCTTCAAACTCACCTTGTTTATTTCCATCCTCTCCCCCAGTCAGTGACAGAGATGACCTTCTGAGTAAGCAGGCTTCTGGGAGCAGTTATTTGAGGGGAGGGACAGAAGAAAGAAAACTACTTTAACCAATCTAGAACACTGTAAGATTAGAAAGGCTGACCAAATAATAGTTTGGAAAATGTCTTTGGCAAACACTATTCCACTAGGAAGATGGGTAACTAGTATGAATTCAATCAACAAGAGGGAGGATTGTACCTTCATTATCTGGAGAACAAAGAGTCTTATGTGCCATCTTTCCAGATTTCTGCATAATAGAGACAGTTATAGTTGGCATGATAAAAGTTATGGCCTCAGAATAAAGGGTTTGAGTCTCATCTCTGATGCTTCTTTTCTATATGACTGTGGGAAAGTCATTTAACCTTTTTCAATCTCAGTTGCTTAATCTGTGAAATGCTTATAGTAAGACTTGTACTATATATCTCAAAATGTACTCATGAGGAAAGAAAGCATTTCATACAATCGAAGAATTTCAGAACTGAAAGAGATTTCAGCAGCTATCTGGTCCCAACTATACAGAAACAAGAATCACCAGGGAAACAAAAAAAAAAAAAAAAAAGAATCCCCAGGGAAAGATTTGCTGCCTGGTCATCTAGCCTTTGCTTAAAGAAAAGGGAGCACACTTGCTTCTGAAGGAAACCCATTCTAATTTTTAAGAGCACTGTTAGGAAGTTTTATTTGTTTTCCTAACTTCTAGTTTAAATTTGTCTGTTTTTAAGGTTAACTTATTACTCCTCGTTCTGTCTTCTGGGGTAAAACAGAGGAAGTTCAAAGATTCTTCATAGCAGCAGTAACAGCAGCAACAGAAGCAATATTTATTTACATGGTAAGTTTAAGTTTTGCAAAACAATTTATATAGATTAATTCTTTTGTTCCTTGCACCAAACCAGACAGGTGGGAGAGAGTGTTAACCCCTTTGTTCAGATAAGAAAGGTAAGAGAGGAAGAGTGTAAGTGACCAGTTCAGGGTCACTTTACTAATAAGCCTCTGAGGCAACATTAGATCTAACAAATTCTTGGCTCTAAGTCCCATACTGTATCCAGGCATTCTTTCAAATACTTGAATGGATAGTAAATGTATAATCCTTGCTGGTGTGTTGTAAGAATTTTTCCCATGGTCACAAAGCAGAAGATATTGGATTTAAATCCAGCTCCCTAACACCAAATTTAGTCCTCTTTTCTTTGTGATATGGGATAAACACCCTTAGTCCCCTCAGTCTAGGTACATTTGTGGCTGTTCACCATTCCGGTTTCCTTCCCTTGGATGACCCACTTTGCCAATGCTCTTAATTTTTTATTTTGTTTTGATGATTTCCCAGACCCAGAGTCAATATTTAGATGTTGTCTGAACAATAAAGAGCACACAGTATGACTACCACTTTTTTTTTTCAATGAAGTATGTCTCATATTAAATGAACAACTACAAAGTACTTAGCAGAATGTCTGGCAGGTAATAGGTTCTATCCAAGGACTCTTAGCCCTTCTCCCCTTGTCAGGACAGCAAAAGATTTCCTTAGTTTTTATCTCTGCCACGGTGATAATTCATATGGAGCATGCAATTCTTAATAAGCTCATTTTTTTCAAACTCAACTTATCTTTTATTTGTGAAGTGGATCTCTTGAACTCAAGTGTAAGACTTTATGTTCATACATATTAAATTTAATCTTATTAGATTCAGCTCAATAGTTCAAGACTTTTTTAAAATTTCTGTTTGCCATCTAATGTATCACAATGTAAAAAGTGTTTTGGTGTTACAGAAATGAGAGTTATAAGGTGTAACAATGCAAGCATTGGTTTTGACTCTGCTATCATGCTTGGCTCTTCAAGCTTGGAATTTTCTTGCACCAAAGAAGCAAAAGTGATCATTAGGCATCTGTGCTTTGGGATGTCTCAGAGTATCACCACAAGCAGATACTTGGTGTAATTCAGGTCAGTTCTCTTCCCTTGGTGATTGACATCAAGGAGTATTTTCTTGATTCTTATCCTTCAATGGCTACAGAGTTGCATAGTGGAAAAAGTTTGTTCTAATTTTAAACTATCCGCAAAGCTATCTATGAAGAGTTAAGCCAAATTATTTCCACTGACTTCTAATCTGGTTTACTCAGCTTTGTTGTATGCTATGATTTGATATGATATGATAAATAACGGTTTCTTCTAACAGAGGTATCTAGAGAAATTTTCCATCTATAGAGAATTCTCTTCATCTTGACTCTCTGCTGGAAATCCTCCATGAAAGTAGCAAATACCTTTGGGGAACATGGATCTCCATGTTTTAATACATTATTATTATTATTAATTATCAATCAAAAGATGCTTGAAGTTATCTCTTGTTGCATGACTTGTTAAAGTTTGGATCTCCCTATGTCACCTAGGCTATAATTGTTGGGGCTGTTCATGGGCCCAATTCCACTATGAAACATAATTGGATTTTTTGATTTGCTCCATTTCAGGTTGGGGCCATTTTACCCCTTCTTGAACAAATTGCTGTTAAAGTTCTATTTAGTGCAGAAATCCAGCTGGCATAATACCTGGCAGTTCAAATCTCCCCATCTCAATAGTCAGATAGTGATTGGGTTACTTATTGTTGTTGATTCTTTTAAGATGCTTCTTGAATCTTTTGAGAAATATTGTATGAGTTTGGCAAATAATTGGAAGAGAGCTTTTAATGGGATTTTTTTCTTTACCCAATCAATCCAATAATCAATAAAAAAAGCAAAGATTTTTAAATTATTTACATCTTTCAGTCAACAGTGATTTTATTATCATGTAATCTGCTGTCAAATATCACATTGCTCAGGCAATGGTTTGATTTGATATTGAATCTATATACACAGAAATTTTATGTCTTTGGTACAGTGCTGTGACAAGGAAGGTTGTGGGTATTACTGCAGTTAATGTAGCAAAACTTTCTTAAGAACTCCCTGTTCTTGATGTGTTCTGACAGGGGATTTAGGGATATGGTTAATATTTAACAACTGTAAAGGTTTCTCTTTTAAAAGGTAGAAGCTGAGAGTCAAGAAGTTTTTCAAGATATTTTCTTAGAAGACACCAAATCAGAAGATTGACTTGAAAAGCCTTCTTCTCATGCCTTCAAGGGAATAAAAATCATGAGAGTAAATGTGGTGGAGAAGGTCAAGATAGGAATCCAGATAACTGTGTCTTTGTGATACTAAGAAGTTATCAACAACTTGGTGTTTTAGTTTACCCATAAATATGGCAGCTATTGTCCACTACTTTTTTTTACAATACCTTAAGAATCAATGATTTTATCTGTATTCACACTCCCTGATTTACTGATGAAGTTGTAGAAAGAGGAAATGATTTGGAGTTAAAGAACCAGGGCTGGAATCCCAAGTCTATTATATGACATTTGGTAATCATTTCAACTTTTTTTTGGATTTTAGCTCCTTCTTCTATAAAGGGAGCTATTAATAATAGCTAGCCAGGAAAGTCATTTCCAGCTTTAAATTCCCCGATCTTTTAATAAACTTTATGATATCACTCATTCTTTAGTGGACATTCTTTACCAGAACTATTAGATACTTGATATCCAACACCCTGATGATCAAGTTCTTTGTACTCAAATAGGCTGACACTTGTATGATAAGGCTCATCACTAGTCCTGTAGAGGTTTTGCAGTTAAATAGGACCTCTTGAAGCTTGTACTTCAGATGTTATATACTTTAAGGACATAGCATCATGTCTAGTCTACAAAGACACAATGAGGGAGTATTTGTGTATATTAATGCTACTTTATTTGGTGTATGATTTAATATAGCTTTCAGTTGATTGTAATCAACTGGAGGATAGATATCATGGGTTGACTTTCATATCTCTTGTAATAAATTTCACATTTCATTTTATATTTAAAAAAATAATAGCTAGTGGAGCCAAGATGACAGAGTAGAAGCATGACCTTCCCTCAGCTCTGGCTTCCACCTTCCCTAATCCATGTAAAAGGGGACTCTAAACAAACTCTGGAGCTGCAGAACCCACAAAATGACACAGAGAAGCTAATGTCCCACTGAGGACAGCCCTGCAGGCCGGAAGGAATCCAGCACAGCGCTCTGGGAGCAGAGCCCAGCCCCATGCCAAGGCTTTAGCCCCAGGGTGGGCCTGACCAACCATAGCCAGAGGCACTCCAGATCAGCAGCAGCTGTGGCCTTTTCCAGATTTATCAACACATAGATGCAAAGGACAAAGTGAGGGGTCAGTGCAGACTGGACTTTGGGACCAGTAAGTAGAAGTGCGTGGCTTTTACCCCTGGGGCAAAAAGCCACTGAGGCACCGGCATAGCCCGCCAGCAACATGTGGCGGCTTCATCTCCTGGCCTGCAGAGTGTAGGGGGATCAAGCACCAGTCTGAGGTATAATCGCTCTTGCTTTAACCTGCTTGGATCTGGATTGCAGTCTAGGGTGGAGGTCCTGGGGTGTGTGTCCAGCTTGCCAGAGTGTGTGGAGACCTCAGAGAGGGCACCCATCTAATACCTCTGGCAGCTGAGAAAACCCCAGCAATTTGGATGAAAGCTCCTGTCTGGTGGCAGAGTCCTACTGTAGCAAAAAGCCCAAAAGTCAAGTAATTGAGTGGCAAAATGAGCAGGCAAAGGAAACAAAGCAGACAGAAGATTCCAACATTACACTCCTATTGTGGGGACAAAAAGGAGCAAAGCATGGAACAGGAGGAAAACAGTGAAGTCAGAACTCCTGCACCAAAAGCTTCAAAGGAAAATACAAGCTTGTTACAGTCCATAGAGGACCTTAAGAAGCTGATAAGAGAAGTGAAGGAAAAATTGGGAAGAGAAATGAGAACAATGCAAGAAAATTATGAAATGAGAGTCAGCAGCCTGACTGAGGAAAATAATACCTTAAGAAACAGACTAATTCAAATGGCAAAAGAGGCTCAAAAAGGCAAAGAGGAGAAGAATGCCTTAAAAAGCCAAATTTGTCAGATGGAAAAAGAATATCAAAAGCTCAATGAGGAGAATCATTGCTTCAGAATTAGATTGGAGCAAATAGAAGCTAATGACTTTATGAGAAATCAAGATGCTGTTAAACAGATCCAAACAAATGAAAGAATAGAAGGCAATGTGAAAAAAAAAATAATAGCTAGCTTTTGTGTAGTACTTACCATGTGCCAGGCACTATGCCAAACTCTTTAAAAATGTTATCTCATTTCAACCTGACAACAGCTATGAGTGGGAGGTGCTATTTTCATCCCCATTTTATAGTTGAGGAAATGGAAGCAAATAGTGGTTAATTATTTACCAAATGTCACATGAGTAGTAAGTGTTGAGGTCAAATTTGACCTGAGGTCTTCCTGAATCCAGGGCCAGCATTCTGTCAACTGTGCAACCTAGCAAGTAAGCACTTAGTGTTTGTTGAATAAATATATAAACAATTCTAAAATTTTTGCTTGGAAGATAGTGGAATAAATATGTTTTAACTCGATTCAATTAATTGCCACAAAAGAACTTATGGCAAACTTTGTTAGATGAAATTCTAAAAAATTTATCCATGTTCCCAAATGATTTTTGTTATTCTCTATTAGACAATGAAAAATATCCTCATGTAAAAAAATATATATTTTAAAAAGACAAAAATCATAATAACAAATATAATTAAATTATTTTATCATGCAAGTGCAAATCCCAGGGAGAATATTATAAGCTTGTTTCTACATTTAATCTCTAGTTTTATTTGGTAATTACCTAGTGGAAATTTTCATCTTCCTATCTCTTCCCACTCACAAACAAAACCCTGTTAAAGAGTTAATAAAATATTTAAACAATGGTTTAAGATTACTGTTTATTTCGATAATGTTCTCTGTAATCCTGGCCTAGTAGTAATTAAACATATGATTTCAGTAATGTTACATAGCAAATACTGTTGCCATTTCATTTATAAACTTGTAAGTAGTATACAGACCCATTAAAATGATTTTTCTATTTTCCATTATTTGTTGCAATGATTCCCCAAGGAAAACTGAGGAAATTTTAATAAAATTAGTCTAGAATTTTCTACTGAGCTCTTCACATTGAAGTTATGTCTATAGAAGACTAGTACAGCAAAATAGGTTGAAGATTTTCATCAGATCAAGTTCATCTCTGCAATTATTCATTCATACTTCAGTGCTTGCAAAGACATGGGCTGACTTCAATGGGGACAGCACTGAACCAAAATTGATCACAACTCTTCCTTGCAATAATATGTACTTTTTCAACCAGAATAATTAATGAGTTGATGACCAGGTTTCAGCTGATAAAACTTTTTGCACTTAGTAAAACTGATCTTCAGAAGACAAATGGAAAGTCCAGTGCTGGGGGAGCCATCATTCTAATTCTTACTAGATTTCTGAGATCTCAGAAAACATACATAATTCTATCATGGTCTTAGAGAGCAAAGGTTCATTTTCATACCACAATGATCTGTTGAAATGTGACTTTATTGAATCAAGGTTTAGTGGACAAAATGATTGTATCAAAATAAATAGAATCTACCTTCAAATCCTACTTAGTTAGGTACTTAGTTAGATGTGACATGGGAGGTGACTCTTTATGCCTTGGTTTCCCCATATATAAAATGAACAGGATGTACTTGAAGGCCTTTGAGATTCTTTTTGGTAACATGTAAGAACCTGTGAATGCTGAAGAATTTTAATGAAGATTACTATGATAATGACAGCACTAGCTAGGGCTTTAATAACAGCTTTGGAATCCTGTCTATTCTCTGTTAGAGGCCATGGGACTTTTTCATTCATTGATTATCTCAAATGGGTTTAACACAGGGATTATTAATCTTGGGGTAAATGTAGGCACACCTGTCAGTTTACTCCATGTGTGGGTCAATCATCAATATCCTTGAGCACTTGTACAGGAAAAACAAAATGGAAATAATTTGACAGTCCTGTTCTGGTTTGAAAAGTGTTAAGAAAATTTGTAAAGTCACGAGTGGATAATATCATGGATAAAAATAAGGCGTCTTGGTGTCTTAATGATCACCAAAGTAACTTATGCACTATTTTCTTTCCTTTTGCATTAAAACTGATTTTGGGTTGATATTTAGACTCTGACTACCTAAAGGAGTCTGCTACTCAACACAAGACAACTCAAAGATATAAGTAGTAAGACATTTTTTTTGAAATGTATTAACTCTAGTCCTTGGTAAACAATTCAGTGCAATGGACCAGTTGCTAACAGTAAGTACATTATTTATGAGGTAAGATAGGAGAGAAAGATAAGGTCACTGCTGAAACCCTGCAGCCCACCCAAATTCAAAAGCTGCTAGATCTGGTGCTTCACTTTATCCAATCATCTGGTGGCATTTTAAGATAAGCAAGGGAGGAAATAGATGGAAATTATATTCTACCTTTTCATTTTCAAATGCATGATATCAATCTCAGTTAGATACTGGGGAGGCAATTGCTATAGGGTTCTGAGATCAAGTGGGATAAATGGATGCTTCCAAGAGGAAAAAAAAATACCATATTGAAATATATTGCATTGAAAATATTACCGGATATTAAACATATTTTGTAAATTCCTTCCACCAAATGTCTTTTTAGGATGTTTATGAGTTTATTTATTTATTTATATCCCTGGAATTGCTGATTAATTTAGAGACATTTGTCTCTAAAAGGTTCCCCCTTATATCAATCCCAACAAATAGACTAGTTTAGACAATGAAATAATGGAGTGTGCTTCCATACATGCATATATACATGTACATATGCATACACATACACATATACATAGATATAGGTACATAAATGTTTGTTTATTATAGATATGCATGTGTATTTTTTTTTTTTTTTGTTTTCTGAATTTGTAGCTCTTCTTTTAGTGGCTCTATTCAGTAGCTTTAGCACAAGACTGGAATTCAGAAAGACTTGGGTTTGAATCCTGACTAAGAATTTATAGGCTATGTGATCTTAGACAACACACTTAATCACTCAGCCTGCCAAACTTTCCTCATCTATAAAATGAGGATAATAATAGCACCTTCCTCCAAGGGTTGTGATAAAGATGAATGGATTTAACATATCTAATGGGCTTTGAAAACCTAAAAGCACTACTTAAAATGCCAGCTATTTGCTGTTTTGTGACTGTGATTTAAAAACATGTTATTTCATTGGTCTTGGGAAATGCCAATGTGAAAACTCCCGCCATCAAAGTGGAATGGCAATTTATCTGTAATATTTAGTTGTAGAGAATTGCCAAGGACATTGAGAGGTTAAGTGACTTATCCCACATAGGCTATGTAGGCTATGTATCAGAACAGTCTCCAAGGATATATCTACTCTACCATGGTACATCTCACTGTAATGTTTAAATTTACTAATTAGAAATGGCTAGGGGGGAGGAAATGGTGGAGGGAAGGATAGAAAGACAGAGACAGAGACAGAGATATGGGTATCTATTGTTAAGTTGCTTTCTAATTGTGTCTGACTCTCTGTGACACTATACAGACACACACACACACACACACACACACACACACATACATATATATTTTAGCAGAGATCCTGGAGTAGTTCATCATTCCCTTCCCCAGTTCATTTTATAGATGAGGAAATTGAGGCAAACAGGGTAAAGTGACTTGCCCAGAATCACAAAGTAAGTATCTGGGGCCAGATGTGAACTCAGGAAGATGAGTTTTCCTGACAGTGTACCCAGCATTCTATCCACTGAACCAGCTAGCTGTCTCTTAGGTATTTATATCTATATTTATATATTTAAATCTATCATCTATCTATCTGTCTGTCTATCTATCTATCTATCTATCTATCTATCTATCTATCTATCTATCTATCTATCTATCTATCTAAATATTGTCCAGGTAGGTGATGCAGTAGACAGAAGACTGGGACCGAATTCAGAAAGACTTATTTTCATTACTTCAAATCTGACCTCAGATACTTCCTAGCTGTGTGACCCTGGGCAAGTCACTTAACCCTATTTGCATCAGTTCCTCATCTGTAAAATGAACTAGACAAGGAAATGGCAAATCACTTCAGTCTCTTGGCCAAAAAAACCCAAACAAACAAAAGGAGTCAAGAATAATCAGACATGACTATAATGGCAAGCAAAGAAGTACTTAACGCTTTGTTTCAGCTATTTAATTATTTAGCACCTTGTTTCAGTCCAAATTTATTTTAAGCTTTGCCTATGATTATATCAAGTCTTTGTTAAGAAACAGAACTTGTGAACCCCACAACTGGTGATCCCCATAACTTGTGAAGCCCTGTTCATGATGCAACATGAAGGGGAGGAGCTAATAGCCATATATAAGAAGCTCAAACTAGGAAAAAGCAGAACTGAGAAGTCAACTCTTGTGTTGGCAAAGTTGAGGAGAAAACTTGTGGTATCCCAGCACTCTATGTTTGTCTGTTCTGTCTGTTTTGATTTTTGTTTGTGATACTTTGTACAGAAACCCTGGGACCTTACTAGAGGACCTGAAAGAGAATTTCCTGGTTATCTGTTTACAGAATTCCTGTAGGAGGGTTTTGGAGTTTCTGGGACTTCCCTGATGATTTGTGTTGACCTCTTGGACCTTGTCTGTATTGATTTCTATGTTGATTATTTGTGTTGACCTCTTGAACCTCATTTGTGGGTCTGTGTTGATTTCTATGCTGATGATTTGTGTTGACTTCTCAAACCTTGTTTGTGGATCTCTGTTGATTTCACAAGCAGACAGTGAATTGATGATGGTGCCAGCAATGTGGATGAATATTGTTTTGCCTCTTTTAAGCTTTGTATTCCCAGAAACAGAAAATGTGAAGGACTTGAGGTGGACTGGACAGTTTCAATATGGAACTGCATAAGGAACTGGACAAGGAACTGGAAGAGGAGCTGGACAAGGAGCTGAGAGCTTCCTACCTTTGACTCCAGGTGATGATTGGGTATATTCAGGCAGGAGCTGGGACCAGGGACGAGGAACCATGGGATCTGAGAGCCAGACTTGAGTCAAGATGAAAAGATCTCTCCTTGGGTACTTAATGATGACTGAAAAGATCAGGATTTATTGTGACTTAGGGGTAGAGAACCTTGAATGATTATACTTTGTATCCCTTAAGGAGGCTTGCTTCTTAAGCATGATTGCATTAAGAACTTATGAATGATATCTTTTGTTTAAAACTATGTGGCCACTTTAGTGATAACTTGTTATGCCATAGAATTTTGAATGCTGTACTTTGGTTTCTGTGAAAATTTTGCTTTAATTCACTGCTGAATAAATAGAGACTTCACTATATTATGTAATGAGAACCTTAAAGCTATTCACAGCAGCAATAGAAAGCTGCTTGTGCTTGGATTTACAACTGAACAACAATATATTATATATCATATGTACACACATACATACACATAATACAGGATAAATTTCAAGCTACTTGAACCTGGAGATCACCATTTTTCTCTTTCAATCCCCAGAGCCTCGGGCAGTGACTTACACATTGTAAGAACTTAATGAATGCTTGCTCACTGATGAATGATGTCATCAGGACTACTGTAATAGCTCCTAACTAGCCTGCCTCTAGTATTCCCATTCTCTAGTGGCATCAAACTCAAATAGAAATGGGGGCCACTAGTCCATAGTGAGGATGCCTGTGTGTCCATTATTATTTTAGTTTTAAATAATATTATTTTTTTGTTATATTTTTAGTTATTTTGTTAAATATTTCCAAAGCACAGTTTAATCTGATTTGGGCCACTCTTTGGAGTGTTGTGGGCCACAGTTCTGCTTGAATTCATCCTTCAACCCATTGATGAAATACATTTCCTAATGCAATGGTCTAACCAAATTACTTAGCACTTCAAAAATCTTCAAGCTCTCACTATAACACACATATAATCTTTTTGTCTGTCATCCTAACTCCTCTATATGTTGGCTCCAGCTGAGCTTTGCAGTCTTCCTCTGTATTACTTCCCATCATACATTTTATGAACCAGTCAAAGTGGAATACTATTCCCTATTTCCATTTATTCTTAAGACCTTTCTCTATTTCAGTGACTCTCAAAGGTCTTGCCTCTAGCTGTGCCAAGAAACTTTTTTTCCACCTTCTGAGACTTCCATATGCCCAGTCCCTGCCACCATCTTTATTTTACTGGCTTCTCTTCCTAACTTGGCACCTGGAAGGTAACAAAAGCATCTCTGTCCTTAGGGTCACAAAGTTGCTCTCTCTAATATAAATCATGTGTAAATAAAGAATAAAAAGAGTGAGTTATTATTGCAGGGAGAGGTGAGGCAGAAGAAACCCACAGCACTTGTAATGGGTCTGGGGATCCAACTACCTGAAAACTCTTCTTGGCTACCATCTTTAAAAGGACAATATGCCATGTATCCTGAAACCAAAGAATAGTGTGTCTCTAGCAATAAATAAACAAATGAATAAATGAATGAAGAAATAAATAAAATGCAAGGTTAGAGAACCATTGATATCTTCCTACTGGGTTTCTTTCCTCATTTCTAGAATGTCTTCTCTCCACAATTCAATGTGGCAGTTCTTTTCTTCCTTCAAGGCTAATATCAAGTACTCCTCCAAGAAACCCTTCTCTGAGAACCTGCCTGTCCTGCCCACCTTCTACCCATTCCCAATCCCACCAGGTAATATTTTCTTACAGCACTTTGTCTAAAACTTTTGACTTTAGTCCAAATAACCAAACAAAGAACAGACATTTTGTTTACAATTGAAGATACCTAAAATAGTTTTCATTTTGCTTGCAGAAAAATTCACCTCTCAAATTATTTATTCTTAACTGTCATGCCACTGTGTTGGCTCATAATGAACCTTGGTGATTCTCTCTGATGGGTCATTTTCACATGAACTATTGCCTAGATATGTCTCCCCTATTCTGCACTTGTGCAGTTGATTTTCAGACGCACCTGTTTTAATGCCTTCTGTTTCTTGGCTGTGACCATAGAAGTAGAAAATGATGCTCTTACTGCCTAACAGCAGTCAGTGTTTTCATCACCCCCTTTCCAGCTGGTATTCTGGGGACAGTGTCGGCACGGCAACAGCAAAGCTTCCCTATTGGGACTGGCTGACTGCCTACCCATATAGTGCAGTGATAGGCACACAGAAGCTTTTGGTGTTGTGGGTAATACAGTTTCCCCACATTCTCCAAACCCCTGTTTCCTAAGCAACCAGGACTCCAGATAAACAATTTATGAAGCTCTTTCTAGTTTATATTTTCAGCACAGTACAAAAAGGCCTTTCAATATGTCCATGAACTGGGAAAAATGATTTGCCTGGAAGGGTCTCCGTGACTGAATGAAGAAAGCTGTTCAAATTGGATGATATTTGTGGGTAGGGGGATAAATGTTGAAGGGTCAAGTTAGAGGCCCCTTGTAAAATATGAACAAAACAAATCACCCTCATTTATTCTGTGGGAAATTAGCTGAATTGCCAGAATGAAAGAGAAAACAGTCCATTAAGTTCTTAATACAAGTCTTTAAACTGGTGTAATTGAATTCTCATTGACTCCAAGAATGATATCTCTATCAGTTTGTGCAACAATAGGAGTGAACAAGAAACTAGGGATTGTTTTCCAATGATGTAAATAATGGTAAATGATGAGAGAATTTGTAAGTTGATCTTAATCTGCTGAATAACCTTTGTCTGCCCAAATTTGGCTGTGCAAATAGGATGTTAGGCTTGTAATGGGAAAATTGTTCTAGTCCAACAAAAAATAAGAAGAACTATTTATCTGAAACTCTTGACAGGCTTCCAAAGACTGTACTTCTTACTTTACAGGATTTTTGCTTTGAAAAATGTAATGGTTGAAAAAGAATGACTTCTATGGGAGGAGACAGGGCCTCTCTCTCAAGAACTGACTGTGAGAATATTTCCCTTTCACAGATACTACTGGGATCCATCCTGAAAGGTATTCTGTAATAAGTGGATTTTATGGGATAGTGCAAAAAAATGACATGAAATTCAGGAAGATGAGGTAAAGCTTATGAGAAAATTTAAATTGTCTCTTAGGTTATAGTGTGTTCAGTAAACACAAGGGCTTGGGCAACCTTACTCAAAACAACTGGGGTATGGACCAACTACCAAAGGATGGATAGCTGTAAAGTTATTTCAGATAAGCTAATTATTGTTAATGAAGATCCTAAAAGAAAACAAACCAAAGACTAGTGAAAATATTATTTAACTATTATGGTTAAAAACTGAAATATGACTATGGAATAATATGACCCTATTCAATTAATAGAAGGAAAAGGGTGACATGAACACATATTTAATTTGATTCATTGTTTTAACACAACAAACAAAACTACTCAAAGAAAGCACAAAGTATACCTTCAACAACATTAAGCAAATAACAGAAAAAAGTGTTTATGACTAATATGTGATCATAGACTGATAAATTACCATTTAAAAAATAGCAGTAAGGCAATTTGAACAAGAATTTTTAGTGTAACCTGAAACATTTAATGAACTTTGTTGCTGTCTATTTCGTTACATGATTATAGACAGGGTGTATCTGGTTATTCTGGCCATTGTTCTTGTTTCTCTCTCCACATTCTATTGATACAGATTTATTTTTATTTTCTTCTCTTCCTATTTTAGAGAAAAATAACCTGACATTATTTTCTGTCCCATGCATTTTTGTTTGTAATTAGAATTTTTTAATACAATTTATGGTATCCAGCTTTATACAGGAATAATTTAAGAGTCATGAGACAGAGAAGGGTTAACACCATTAGCAAAAAGCACAGAAATGACCTGGAGGAAAGTGAAGTAAAACTCAAATAGCGAGTCCAAGGAAATCCAGCTTCATGATCCTGGGGCCAATGAACCCAATGTAGTATGAATGTTTATGAAAGAGAATTGCCCAAAGAGAAATAAAGATACAAAAGCTCACAGAGGAAACTAATTTCTTAAAAAAAAATATTATTGGTCAAGTGAAATTGAATGACTGCATGAGACATTAAGAAACAATACAACAAAGTCAAAAGAATTAGAAAAAAAAAGAAAAAACTGACCTGAAAAAATACAGGATAGATGATTTAAGAATTACTGGACTACCTGAAAGCCATAACCAAAGAAAGAGCCCAGACATCATATTTCAAGAAATTATTCAATAATACTGCCCAGATATCTTAGATATGGACAGTAGAGATTAAAAGACTCCACCTATCACCTACTGAAAGAGATCCCAAAATAAAAATTCCCAGAATTATTTTAGCCAGATTCCAGAGCTCCCAGGTGAAAGAGAAAGCATTTCAAGCAAACAGAAAGAAACTATTCAAATATCATGGAGCCACAGTAAGGATCACCCAAGATTTAGCATCTTCCATATTAAATGAGCAGAGGACTTGGAATATTATGTTCTAGAAGGCAAAGGAGCTAAAACTATAATCAAAAATGATCGTTGTTGTTCTTCTTGTCATTTCAGTCATGTCTGACTCTTCATGACCACATTTGCTATTTTCTTAGCAAAGATATTGGAGTAGTTTGCCATTTCCTTCTTAAGCTCATTTTGAAAGATGAAGAAACTTAGGCAAACTGTGTTAAGGGACACATAGTTAAGTATGTGAGTCCAGGTTGGAACTCAGGAAGGTGAGCCTTACTGACTCTAGGGCCGCTATTCTTTCCTCCTATACCACCTAGCTGCTGCCTAAGATAATATACCTAGCAAAACTGAGTATAATCCTTTGGGGGGAAAATATATATTTAATGTAATAGAGAATTTTCAAGAATTCCTGATGAGAAGACCAAAGTTGAATACAAAATTTGATATTAACACACAAAGATTCAAGAAAAGAATAACAAAGTAAAGATGAAAGAGAAATGATAAAGGATTAAAAAAATGAAACTGTCTAGATTCTTCTCTGGGAAGATAATACATATAACTCTTAGGATATTGATCATTATTAGGGCAGTTAGAAGGAGTCTACATAGACAGAGTCCATAGGTGTTAGTTGATTATGTTGGAATGATCTAAAAAAAATGAGTGGGTGAGAAAGATGCACTGGGAGAAGGGGGAAGGAAGAGGATGAATAGAAAAAAAATTTTTTTTCACCAAAAAGAGGCACACACAAGGAAGAACTTATGCAGCACAGTGGGAATGAGGTGGGGTATAGGAGCACTGGAAATACTTGAATCTCACTCTCATTTGAATTGATTGAAAGAGTGATACATATATGTATGTATATATATATATATATATACATACATACACACATATTGTGGGAGTCAGTGGTCAGAAACTAAACAGAATTTTGAGAAGAGACAAGGTAAAAAGAGAGAAAGGATAAACAAAAGAAAATTGAATGGAAGGAAATATAGTTAGTTGTCATAACTGTGAATGGGATGATCTCACCAATAAAATGGAAACAGTGGAATGAATTAGAAAGTAGAATTCAGCAATATATTATTTACAATATACACACTTGAAACAGAAAGACTTAGCTAAAGTTATGGAGTAGAACAGAATCTAATATGTTTCAATTGAAGTAAAAGAAAATTTGGGGGATAGCAATCATGACTTCAGACAAAGCAAAAGTAAAAAGAGACCTAATTAAAAGACATAATCAGGGAAGCTATTTTTTTTTTGCCAAAAGGTACCTTAGATAATTGTCCATTGTCCAAGGGTGATTATGAGTATGGGTCCAAAAAAAAAAGATTATTTTAGGGAAGTTTGCTCTCAAGTTTCTAAGTGTGTGAACCCAATCAATTTCAGCTTAGTGGAATTGAGATTCCCATCTACAAAATTCTGAGGATAGGAGTCATGATTGATTAGACTGAATATCAAGGAAAGATCTATGTGTCTTAGTAATGATCATTCCAAGACTTATTTTACTTATATATGAATGACTTGTTATGTTTCTACCCAAAACCCTTCCATGTATCCCTGTTAGTGCTTATGAAAAGCAAGGCTCCATAGCCTGGGATTAAGACCTTCTATAATCTGGTCCCACCTTACCTTTCTGGTTTTATTCATCTAATTTTCCCTTACATATTCTATGTTCTAGCCAAATTGAACTACTTATTGTTCCCTATACCTGCCCTTCTTTTCTCTGCTTCTATACTTTATGCTGTTCCCTTTGCCTAGACTGTCATTTCCATAGATCTCTGTTGAATTGCTATCCATTCTTGAATGTTCAACTCTAATGAAACCACATAGAGTACAGATCTGAAGCTGGAAGTGAGCTCAAAAGCCATCAATCCCAAACCCTTATTTTATGAGATAACTGAGTCCCACCATAGTTAAGTGACTTACCTAAGGTCACAGAGGCAATAATTATTAGAGGTAGGATTTAAACCAAGATACTCTGATTACAAAGCAAGTATTATTTCCTTTTCTAATAAACCTTATTTTATGCCTCCTTACCATTCCTCTCTCTTGTCAATGGCCTTTCTTCTGTGAGACTTTATATAGTATTTTGTTTACATGTCTAATGTGCCAATTATTTATTTGTGCCTATTATTATAATCTATATATATTTTATTTCCTAAAATATCTGGTTTTTGTTTTTAATGTAAACTTAAGATTTTAATGTATATTGTTATTGAATTGGATATGTACCCCTTTTTGTCAGAAAACCTCTTCCTAAGAAGAGGCTGAGTATATTGTATGGGATGCTTTACTTTTCCAGTTCAATTTCCATTCAAGAAACCTAGGAAATGTGTGTGTGTGTGTGTGTGTGTGTGTGTGTGTGTGTGTATGCAGGGCAATGGTTTCAAGAATTGTTCCCATTTAAAAGCAGATAAATCAACATTAAAAAATAAAGTGTTTTTGATTGCTTAAATTCATCATAGAATAATAGATTTAGGGGCAGAAGGACTTTGAAAAGTTATCTAATCAAGCCAGTTTATTTTATAGGTGAGAAAAATGAGGTCTCAGAAGGTTAAGTGATTTACCCAAGGTCACACAGCAAGTAAGAGACAGGAAATCAAGTTAAAATGAGAGGCTGAGAATGTCACTCCCTAGGGAAGGAATCTCTAACAAAACATACTATGAATGGTCCTGAGTCTAATTTCTCAAAAAGATTTTCTGTGGAAGAGTCTATTAGACTGGCTTCCTGATATGTGGAGGAAACAAAGAATTAGAAATGAAGAGAATTGTATTCTGATTCTAGCTATAACTAGTCATTTGTCTGGGCAAGTCACTTCAGTAACCCGATAAACAATATGCTATGTATTCAATAATTGTGTACCAGTAACTGTGCTAACGATGGGTCCAACTTTGACCCTCTGAGATTGTTTCCTCATTAATCAGATAAGTTTTGATGAAATCTAAAATGGTAGAATTAATGTACTACTAGCAATTATTAAGTACTTGTTTTGTGTAAAGCATAGTGATTGAAATTTTAAACATGACATTACCCATGCTCCCAAGGAATTTAGAATCATGTAAAGGGATAAGATAATCAGTAGCAGGCATATAAATGCTTAATAAATACCTGTTAAGAGATTAATTAAGTACAGCTGGTGGTGCAGTGGATAGAATACTGGGCCTGAAGCCAGGAAGATCTGAAATAAAATCCAGCCTCAAAGATTTACTAGTTGTATGACCTTGGGCAGGTCACTTAACACTATTTTCTTCAGTTTCCTCATCTGTAAAATGTGCTGGAAGAGGAAATGGTAAACCACTTTCATATCTTTACCAAGAAACCCCAAATGGTGTCACTAAGAGTCAGATATGACTAGAAAATGACTAAACAACAAATAAATTGAGGCAAAAACAGAAATCTCTTACAGAAAACATTATATACCACCTTAGAGAGTTATAAAATAGATATTTTTTAAATGTCTGATATTGTTACTTTCTCTGACACAGGGATATCAAGGAAGACTTGCTGACAAGTTGTCATTTGAGTTTGGTAAGAATTCGATAAACAAGGAAAGAGAAGAATTAGACAAGAGTCCCTTTGTGATTGAAGAAAAATGATCATCAAAGAAATGATAGGCCCTGTGCTTGGGGTGGATGGAATGATGATACCTAACAATGGAAGGAAGGCAGAGCTGCTCAAATCTTTGTTTCTTTTTTTCTGCAAAGGAGAAGGAACTATCTGCTGGAAATGTTGGAACAGAAATGATTAACAAGTAGTTGATGTTCAAGACATGTTAAAAAGACATTGTCACTTTTTCACTTCTAAATTTGAGCTGTCCAAGATGAATGGCATCCTTGGATTCAGAAAGAACTCACAGATGTGATTGCTGAGCCATTGTTAGTGATGTATAAAGCATCACAGAAAGTGGGAGAGGTACAGGAGGACATGTAATGTATTATTTTTCAAAAAGGATAAGAGAATAAGGTCTATAAATTATAGATAAGGGGAATGAAAGAGGCATTTATTAAGCTCTTGCTATACGTCAGGAACTGTGCTAAGTGCCTTACAAATGTTATCTCATTTGAGCTTTCAGCAATCCTATGAAGTAGATCCACTTATTATTACTATTTTATAGTTGAACAAATTAAGGCAGATATATGCTAAAAGACTTGCACAGAACCATATAGATATTAAGTGTCTGGGGTCAGATTTGAACTCACATCTTTTTGACTCCAGGTTCAGTGCTCAAGCTCAAACAGACTAGAATTCAGGAAATTTCAGAATAAATAAATCCAAAGATAGTAGGGAACCACAGTGATCACAAAGCAATGTGCCTTCATTAAGAACACATCTTGCTCGACTAACCTAATTTCTTTTCTTTCTTTTTTTTTTTTTGAAATATTACTATATTAGTAGATGAAGGCAATATTTTAGATAAAGTTTACTTAGATTTTAGCAAAGATTTAAAAAATATATATTTCACATTGTTCCTGTGATGAAGAGAGAGAGAGATGGATTAGATGGAAATGCAATCAGATGGATTCAGAATTGATTGGCTAGACAAAGATTAGTATTAATGGTTCAATGCTAACATGGCAGGAGGTCTCCTGTGGAGCCCCCCCAGGAATGTGTACTGGACTCTGTGCTATTTAACATTTTTTTTTATCAATGATTTGGACAAAGACAATAATGATATGCTCTAATGGTAATGTAATTTGAATTTGAAGATCCCTTTGTGTTGGCAAAGGTAGCAGGTACTTAGCACTTAGTAACTGATCAAGCCTCTGTTGGGGAAACAGAAGCTATGAACTCCAGTCTCTTGTTGCTGATGTAACAGGAAGGGTTGGCCTAAACAGGAAGTAGCTAATTCTCTGTTTATAAGAAAAGCCCCAGAGAGTCACAGTCAGAATTGCATGTGACCAGCATCTGGTGGCAGAGCAGCTACAGAAGAGAGAATGGAGAACTGAATCAGAATTTCCTGAGAACTTGCGGTGGTGGACCTTCTTCTGAACCAGAGCCTGGAGCCCGGAGCCAGGAGCCAGGAGTCCTGGTGACTGAGGAAGCATGACTGGGATGCTGAGACTTTGTTTGTGGCTTTGTTTAGCCTTGAATTCCGTGGAGAAGAAAATGTGAAGAATCCGACATGGACCAGACCCTGTGAATATCAGTGTGGAGCAGAACCTACTCAGAGAGCTGGACAAGGAACTGGGAGATGTCTGCCATTGAACCCAGGTGACAGTCTGGTGAATCCAGGGAGAATCTGGGACTATGGAAGGGGATCCAAAGTATCTGAGAAATCAAGATGAAAAGACGTCTCCATGGGTACTGGGTAATGAAGAAATTGTAGGTTACTAGTGACCTAGGGGTGGAGTGTTTGTGTATGATACTTAGTAATTGATTGCTGAAAAAGTGACTGAATGAGTTAACTTAAGATTTTGTCCCATGAGTGGAAGACTTTGACTATTGTACTTTGAGATAATTCTAAATATTGTGACCACTTTGGTGAAAACTATGTGGCCATTTTAATGATAAGCTATTGTACTGTGATGAGTTGTAATATTGTGAATGTTGTACCTTGATTTTCTGTGAATGTTTTGCTTTGATTTGTTATGGAATAAATAGAGTGTTCACTATACTGTGAAGTCAGAACTTTAAAAGCTGTTCACAGTAGCATTCTTCTGGAAAGCTGTTGGTGCATGGCATTACATATGCTCATCAAACTCACAGATGAAAAAGCTAGGAGAGTTAGCTAACACTATAGATTTCAGAGTTGAGGTCTGAATGGATCCTGATAGGTCAATGCCTTTGGATTGAATCTAATAAGAATAAATTCATTAAGGAAAATTTCAAGTTCTGGGTACAAAAAAATAAATATCCCAAATTTACAATGGGTCTGGCTTGTTTAGACAGCAGTTATTGAATAAAAGGTATTAGTATTTTTAGGTGAATGCAAGTTCAACATCAATGGTGTGACAGCAAAAAAAGAAAAAAAAAAGAAAGGAGTGGGAGGCAAATATGACTTTATGCTGCATTAAATGGAGGCTACATTGCAAGAACAACAGAAGTGATGTACCCACTATATCTTGGCCTCACAAGATCTCATCTGGAATATAGTATATAGATCCAGTAGCCATATTCTAAGAAAGAAATGAACAAACTAGAGAATGTGATTAGGAGACTAACAAGGAACCTGAGGGTCCTAGACTATATGACATATGAAAATTAGTTGAAGAAACTGTTCATGTTCAGCCTGGATGAAAAAAGACTCATATATCTAAAAATATTTTGAGCTATTATAAATAGCAATCATTAAACATGTGCCACCTATTCAGTACATTCTGGTGACTTCCTATCACTTCCAGGATCAAATATTCTAACCTCTAGCCTGCAAAGTCCTTCTTAACCTGTGCCACCCACACAATCTTTCCAACTTCTTACACTTTACACCCCTCTCCCTTCCAGGGATTCCAAAATACAGTTGCCCTGTCCTGATTACTACTTCTTATAAAAGATAATTCATTTCTCATTCCCTTTTCCCTCTCTCAGGCTGTGCCCCTTGCTTAGAATTCTCTTCCTTTTTATCTCTGCAAAAGTGATTCCCTGGGTTTCTTCCATCTCCAACTACAATTCCACCTTCTATAGGAAGCTTTTCATGGTCCCTTTTAACTCTCGTGCCTTAACTCTACTGAATATTTTCAATTTATCCTTTTTGTACTCTTCTTGTATGTAGTTTATTTTTTTTGCATGTTGTCTGTCTTGATTAGCCTGAGCAACTTGAGAGTACAGATTGGTTTTTACCTTGCTTTATATTCCTAGACCCTAGTACAGTAACTACTTATGTTATGTGCTTGATGAATGTTTATCGACTAACTGAAAATAGGCAACTCATTGATCTGATATTAACTGAGGGAAGCCCAATGAAAACATGGCATAAATATATTTAAATACTTATCCCTAGGACCTAATGATTTTATTTTTAGGATAAAGAATTTTTCTACCTGCAAATTTGCAACGAGGTAAACACTGCTTTCATTAGACCTCATATTGTATCTGAGAGATAACTGGTTGTGCAATTGTACTTATTTGGCCTTTTATTAAATCTTGGAAAGTTATTTATTCAAATGGAATAATAGTTTTTGGTGATGGTTCCCTCCTCACTTCAATTTACCCAAAGCATTTTGGTTGCAAATAATTATTTCCAAATCAATGTTAAATTCTTCCAACAAATTCTCCCTCTGATACATGACTGCAAGATAAATATAACCCTGGATTGGCAGAGACTCCTAGTATTGCATGAATTTTAACCAGTCCTACCAAACTGGAAAAAAAATATAAAGTAAAACCAAACCAAGCCCCTCCCCCTCCCCAAAAAAGTTGAAATGAATATGTGCTTAGAGAAGAGAAAACTTAGACATGGGACTGCCTTCACATGTCTGAATGGATGCTATTTGGAAGAGAAATTAGACTTTAAATACTTCATTACAGAAGACAGAACTAGAAAAAATGAGTTTAAATTTTAAAGATGAAAATTTAGGCTCCATGTCTAAAAACAAACAAATAAAACACAAACCTTTTGAACAGTTAGAGCTATCACAAAGCATTTTAAACTGCTTTGATAGGTAGTTTCCTCCTCATTGGAGATCTTTATATGTTGTTATTTTGTATTGTGTTGTTATCAAATCATAATTAAAATGGACAGTTTCACATACAGAGCTGAACAAATAAAAGGATTGTAGATGAAAATATAGAACTATATTATGCATATCTTGTTTTTATTTGAAAATATACATCAAATTCAACATGTAACTTTCAAAAATGTCCTAATTTTATTTACTTCTTCCTGTCTTAGTGTTGTCTTTTGTACATTAAAAATACTTCTATGACACTCTATATTAGTAAGTACCTTAGCATACCCAGGATGGCCTGCTAGCTCAGGTTCTTTGATCTGTTTTTCTAAAGGAAAGACAGTTTTAAAGGAGTCATGATCTTACTTTAATTAACAGACAGGTAAGTACAGATAAGTAGAAAGAAGTGAGTATCCAAGATAGAATCCAATAGACAGGGCCCTCCAACTCTCTAAACAGAATAATACAATCACCTACATAACACCACCAGAGCAGAAGAAACACTGACATCTGAGTAGTTGAGGTGCTCTTAACAAATGGCTACTCAGAGTCCCTTCCAGGAAATCAAAAGGTCCTTCTCATGAGTGAGCCCCCAAAGCAAAATCTCACCACAGAATATATATACACTTTTGGCTAGTAGGCTCACAGCCAGAAGGCATCACAACCCTCCATGACTCAGGGTCTAATTAACTGAGTAAGGAAACTCCCAATTTTGTTGGCACATAATTGGTTTAATAGTTTCTGAAATTATCTTTATTGATGAGTTTATTTTAATACTATTGATATAATATCACTTTTTCAAAAAAATCAAATTTATTTAACAATCTTTTTTCTAAACTTAAAAAAATTTTTCTTTATGAATTCACTTGTCATTCACTTTCAGTTTGGTTAATCTCCTCTTGGAAATTCAGAAATTGTAATTTGTTGTTTTCTTTGGAGCTTTTGATTGATTACTTTTCTACTGCCTTTTAAAAAAATAGCTTGTCCATTTCATTGATCTACTCTTTCTCTCTTTTATAATTTCAAGATGCACATTTCCCCTTTAGGATGGATATAGCTGCATTTATAGATCTGGCTTGTTATGCTATTGGTGGTATGTTTTGGGGGATGAAATTTTCTGTGCTTTTTTTTTTTCACTTCCCAATTTCTTAGGATTAAGTCAATTTCCAATTAATTTTTAATTCTTCAAAGATTATTGAAAATGAACTTTATTCTATTATGGATATTTACTTTTTCCATTTTTCTTCATTTGTGAGATTTACATATGAATGAATTGACAATTTTCCTAATGGTGCTATGTACAGCTGAGAAATAAGCAAACACTTCCTATTTAGAAAAAGAAATATGTAACCTCCCTTTTTTTGCAAGCAGCGTCTCCTTTCAAACTTTTTCAAAGTTCTATTCATGTTCTTAATTTCTTATAGTTTTCGTTAGATGTCTAGGTATGAAAAGTGAATACCATGGTTCCTGACTCCAATAGTTTTGATTTCTACCTCTTCCTATACCACATTTAACTACACACACACACACACACACACACACACACATACACCCTACACTCATTCACACCCTATTTCATTAAATAGATAGTATTAAGATTTTGTTATTTTAAGTATCTTTGAGTATAATATAGTTTTCCCAGTTAGTTCTTTTTATCTTGACTATTTTTGCTATTCCATTAAAATAAAAACATTATAGTGGCTACCTTGATTTAAAAAAAATTCAGATAAAATAAGATAATTCTGTTTCAACCTCTATTTATTTTTTTTTGTTAATCTTTATGTTTTGAGTGTGTTTCTTTTAAACAGCATATTGTTGAATTTTGCTCTCTAATTGATCATACTATCCTCTTGTTTTTTGAGTGAGTTTATTCCATTAATGTTTATGGTTATGATTAATTCTATTAATATTTTGGTCCCATCATCTTGTACTCCCCTCCTCTTATCCATTTTCTTTTTGCTTACAAAAAAGATGGAAATTTATTTTGTTTGTTTTTGAAGTGAAATTTTCTGTCTTAACTGATAAATTTTCACTGTATCTTTACTTTTTTTCTTACTGTGGCTTAGGAATGGGCTGCCAAGGTGCTGAATTGGTTGGAGCTTCTCTGTTTGGACTTAAGTGCTATGATGCTTGGGCTTTGGTCTTGGCTTGTCTCCTTAGTTTATCTGAGTACTAACTTGCCTTACACTGTCTGGGCACTGTTTCCTACTCTGGGTTCTTTTGTGCATTAATTTATGTATATTCTTTTTTGGGGGAGGGCAGTTGGGATTAAGTGACTTGCCCAAGGTCACAAGGTTAGTTTTTGTGTTAAGTGTCTGAGGCTAGATTTGAATTCAGGTCCTCCTGACTCCAGGGCCAGAGCTCTATTCCTTGCACCACCTAGCCACCCCTAAGCTTTCTTTCTGTTTTTTTAGAGGGGGGAAGGCTGGGCAACTAGGGTTAAGTGACTTGCCCAAGGTCACATGGCTTGTTACTGTTAAGTGTCTGAGGGGGGATTTGAACTCAGGTTCTCCTGATTCCAGGGCCAGTGTTCTATTCACTGTGCAACCTAGCCACCCCTAATTTATGTATATTCTTTCTTTTCTTCTCCATAGAGTTTCCAAAGAATGTTGGACATTCGTTTTTTTTTGTCCCAGACTAGAAGGACATGTTTACAATTCTTTCTACATTTTTTTTCTTTCTCTGTTTTTTCCTATTACATCCTCAGAGATTTGCTGGAAATGTATGTAGCAAATCTATGTTCTTCTATATTGCAACATGTTATGTTCCCACATTCTACTTGTTGGAGGTTTTCAGAGAAATACCATATAATTACATGTTGGTTGTATCCTAAATGTGAGTTGGTGACATATAATTTTGAATACAGCTGGTAAACTCCATTCTAACTTCAAAATGTGTTCTTTGATTTTTTTAATTTTTGCTTTTTGGAGGGGTGAAGGCAGGGCAATTGGGATTAAGTGACTTGCCCAAGGTCACATGGCTAGTAAATGCTCAGTGACTGAAGCCACATTTGAACTCAGGTCTTCCTGACTCTAAGACCAATACTCTATTCACTGTGCCACACCTAGCTGCCCCAATTCTGTGATTTTTCTGTGGACTACTCTTGCTGATTTCAGAGTTTACTTTTTAAAATATATTTTTATTTCATTAAAATATTTCCCAATTCCATTTTACAAAATTTAGCATCCATTAAAAAAAATGAGTTCTAAATTTTTCCCATCTTGCCTGTACCCCCTCCATCCCTTGAGAATGCAAGCAATATATTATCAATTCTACATGTGAAGAAATACCAAACATATTTCTGTTTTACTCCTGTTGCAAAAGAAAACACATAGAGAGAACAAGAAAAATAAAACATGAAAGGGGAAAAAAAGTATGCTTTAATCTGAACTCAGTGTACATCAATTCTCTTTCTCTGGAGGTGAATAAGATTTTTCACCATGTGACATTTGGAATTGTCTTCATCAGAACAGCTAAATCTTTTACAGTTGGTAATTATTGCTGTTATTATTGTATTACCAAGGCAACATCCATAGCACCAATAGCAACTATGAATATGTCAGCATAGTTCTGAATTGCAAAATATAACAGAATCACCATATAGAAGACAAAAGCAAAACATATTTCCAGACACCAGAAAGCCAAATCCCAACACCAGAAAACCGAATTCATCATAACAACCAAGAAGTTAACACACATTATCACTTCAGGGAGCAACACCATCCTAAAACCTTACCCCTGCTCTTACCTTCCTATAAACACTCATAATTCTAGTTGTCTGCTTGCCTGAGTCCTCTCTCTCCCTTTGCTCAAACTGCTCTGATTCATTTCCTGCTCCATACCTTCCTGCTCTTCCTTTTCAGCAGATTCCTTCCACCATAAGCTTCATGTGATTACATTTGGCCCATTAAGGGGCAGGGAGGATCTTCAAATTCCCTTTGACTTATTAAGGGGCAGGGAGGATCTTCAAATTCCTGTTACCATTACAATTTAGCACAATGTTCTTCTGGTTCTGCTCCCTTCACTTTGCCTCAATTTATATAGAATTTCCCAGATTTTCTGAAACCATCTTATTCATCATTTCTTATACTACAATAGTATTCCATCACAATCATATACCACCACCTACACAGCCATTTCCCAATATATGGGCAACTAGTTGGTACAGTGATTATAATACCAGGCATGGCAGGAAGTCAGCAAGATTTCCTGGGTTTATATCTGGTCTCAAACACTTATTAACTATGTGACCATGGGCAAGTTACTTAATCCTGCTTCCCTCAGTTTCCTCATCTTTAAAAGAAACTAGAGAAGAAAGTGTCAAATCACTGTAGTACTTTTGCCAAGCAAACACCAATGATGAGTAATGAAGAAGAGGACACAGCTAACACAACTGAACATAACTTGATGAACATTCCCCCAATTCCCAATATTTTTCCAACTAAAAAGGAACTGGTATAAATATTTGTATACATATATGTCCTTTTTCTTTAATCGATTTTTTTAGATACAGACCTACTAGCTCAAAGGGAAGTTTTAAAATACTTTGTGTGAAGTTCCAAATTGTTCTCCGGAAAGATTGTACTAGTTCACAACTTCACCAACAGTGGATTAATGTCCTTATTTTTCCACACTGCCTCCAACATTTGTCATTTTCCTTTTCTCTCATGTTAGCCAATATAACAATATCAAAGTTGTTTTAATTTGCATTTCTCTAATCAATAACAATTTAGAACATCTTTTTCATGTACTGATAGTTTTGATTTTTTTTAGAAAACTGTCTGATTATATCCCTTGAGCAAAAAGTTTATTACCAGAAGATATACTACCAATGATAATTTTGTCTTGTTTCTGAGGAAAAAAAATCAAATACTTACCCTGTGCTAATCACTGTGCTATATGCTTTGGATATAAAGAAAATAATGAAACACAACCCTTACCAACAAGTAGGTCATTGCTTTTAAGGAGTTTGTAAGAATCAATATTCTTGTTTGGGGGTAAAAGAGAGTAAATCTAAGGTCTTAGATTCTAAGTCTAGTTAGCATTAGCATTATTGGGCCAGTATAGGATTGGAAGAACTCTAAATGTGACCTAGGAAATCCAAGTGCCATTCTATCTAGGCAGGATTTAGTTTTGTATGCGCATTTTAAATCATTTGCAGTCCTGTCCCATTCCATAGCAGGTTCTTCTATGAGAAAGTGATTTTCATTGAAGAGACAGACCAAGTTAATGACACTAAAACCATTACACATTTGTTACAGATTCAATTTATAAAATATTTGACTTGAGAGACCTTGTATAATATGAAAAGGGTGCAACAGAACAATACATCATAATCACTATGATATTATCTCTCCGGGGCCATGATTTTGTTGTGGTTTAAACAGTGGAGAAAATCTGAACATTTGATGAAAGGATATGCCAATCACACCATGAAGGGAAAGGGTTCAATCATTGTTGAGACACTCCCTCTAGATTAAATATTTAGGTTATGCCAGACTCTCTCCCCTTGTCCTAGTTTGGTTCAGGCAACTGGGCTGTCTGATTCAACTGGGCAACTGAGTAATAGGGAGAAAAGATGCAAGTGTTCTAGTGAGTCACACTCAGACATACATGGTTTATTACTTCCAATGTCATAGATAGGCAGAGCATAATTAGCTATAAAATTGTAATTTTCTACCAAAGAAGTGTTAAAACTGAAAGTGGTTTTAAAATAAAGCTTAAGGGAACCAGAACTAAGTAATAATTTTTTAAAAAAATTTGAAGAGCTAAGCCCCATAAGTCAAAAGTGTTTTTGGATCACTGTATACCCTGGTCTGGTCTTCATCTCTTCCTATCATCCTTTTAAAAAATGGAAACATCCATCCATCTATGTGCTCTTGTAGTTTATAATTTGTGTCATCATACATAAAACAGAAAAGAAGTAGATTGCATAAAATTTTTATAAATTATTTTCAATTCATTAATTAATACATTTTTATTGAGTGGTAGAATAGTTTTGTGGTATTAAGTGGTAGAAGTAGGCCACAGCTGTCATTAACAATGGATTAAGGAGAAGAATATTTAAAAATAAACTTTTATTTAAGGAGTTAAACAAATTTAGAAACCAAAACTGGTCAGGGGAATCAGCATTTCATTCAGAAGAATCAAGGGAAATCAATCAAATCTCATAAGCAGTTAAAGAAAGTCTGGGATCAGTTTTAAGGGCTCCTCAATCAATTTCAAATGGAAGGTGAAGTTCAAAAAAACTGTAGTGGCCATCAAGTCTCCAAGCCAGAGCAAGAAATTTTAAAGATGTTATGGATATTCAAATTTTCTTTTGTTCCTTTAACAATTCCAGAACCACATGACTCAAAAAAACGTGACAACTCAAGAACATGGAGCAATAATGAAAAGACCCTTGGAGAAACTGAATTCTTGAGCTACTACTTAGTCTTCTGTGGAATCAAATGGTGGAACTAGATAAACTCTAAGTTCCCTTTCAGGTCAGAATTTTTAAGAGTGTGTGATTCTATACATGTGACTCTGTGTTAAGTAAGACCACCATACTCCTCACCCCCAACAAATACACAAAAAAAGAAACAATTTTAATGAGTGGAAACTAGAATGTATATCTCTGGAATCTCAGACCAGCAGTCTTTCTGTGAGACCAAGCTGCTTCACTAGGCATCAGTAATAATCCAGCCCTTTAATGTTTTACTTGGCCAAAGCTATACATTGCTCAAAGCAGAGATCACACACTCCACTGGAAGTCATCCTGATCTATTTCTCTTCCTTTCTCCTTTAACTGATGTTAGTAAGAGAGTGGTGCTGGATCTGTCTTAAGGCTTTTCCTTGATTCTTGAAGCAGAGGGCTCCAGAAACAAGACTTTTATATTTAGTGTGAGTTAGATTGTGCTATACCGGATGACTGGTAATCAAAGATGAGAGAAGTTTTAGTAGAGTGACAGTCCTTTATCTAGCCCACAGAATTCTGTATGAGTCCCCTGAAACCAAAGGTAGAAGAGACTTGAATCAAGTTTAATTTCAAAGGCAGTGAGCAAGACAGGGATTGGACTTCAGGGCAATCTCCTGCTGATCTGATCTTGGAGGAAAGAAATATCTTTCCTTCCCAGCATGACCAGTCTGTGTTTCTTTACCTATTAGAATGTGGATAATTAGGAGTTTGAAGAGAAAGGCTAATTCTTTGGAGACTTAGTAAAGGCAAGCTAATACCCTTAAAAAGAAGATATTTTCAGCTTGCTCCCTTCTTAGTCTCCCCACAACCACACATGTGCAATATATTCATCCCAGCTGTTAGCTGATTTCTTATTGACTTGTGTTGTCTTTTCTGAAATGGAGAACTCTATCAATTCAGATTTGGATGGTAGCCTAAAAACAATCTAATTCTTCATATTTCTGAATGGGAGTATCCTCAACCACATTACTAATGAGTGGTCATTCTAATTCCTTTTGAAGACCTCCAGTTATGATCAACAGCCTATGTCAGTCCATATTGCAATAAAACAAACAAGGATGTTTTTGGAGAGTGTTCCCCATCACACCATTATGGAAATATAGCCAACTAGTATTCTATTATGATGGTTAAGTTTATTTCATTCCCAAAATCCATTCCTCCTATTCAGTCATCATTATCAATCAAATTCTTTCAATTATACTGTGAATCCTAAGAATGCAATTTAATTACTATTCCAATATGGCAGGAGTAATTTCCTTTTGAAGAAGATGAATCATGGTCTATTGAAATAAATATTTTGATTTGGATTATAGAGGCTGTGGGTTCATGTCACAGCATTACCACTGTAGGGAATTTGACAAGTTATTTCATGTTGTGAAATCTCTTTCCTTTTCTGTAAAATTTGGATATTAATTTCCCAGGTGATAAATGGTCAAAGGATTTGAACAGGCAGTTTTCAGAAGAAGAAATAAAAACTATCTATAGTCAAACAATAATTTAAAAATCTCTGACTCACTATGGAATAGAGAAATGTACATCAAAACACTTCTTAGGTACCACTTCACCCCTATTAGAGTGGCTATTATGACAGAAAAGGAAAATGAGAATTTGGAGGGGATGAGGAAAAATAAGGACATTAATATGCTGTTGGTAAAATTGTGAACTGATCCAACCATTCTGGAGAGCAATTCGGAATTATGCTTAAAGTGCTCTAAAACTGTGCATCCTTTTTGACACAACAACTTTACTACTAGGTCTATAACCCAAATAGATGGAAGAAAAAGGAAAAGGATCTATATGTACAAAAATATTTATAGTGGTTCCTCTTCTCATGGAAAAAATATTGGAAATTGAGGGAATGTCCATCAATGAACAATGGCCAAATAAGTTGTGGCATATGACTGTGATGGAATACTTTTGCACTACAAGAAATGATGAGGAGAATGATCTCAAAAAACTGGGAAAACTTACTGATGCAAAGTGATGTGAGCAGATCCAAGGGAACATTGTGTATAGTAACAACAATATTGTACATTGATAAACTGAGTGATTTAACTATTCTCAGAAATATAATGATCATGGGCGGCCAGGTGGCTCAGTGAGTAGGAACACTGGCTCCAGTGTCGGGATGACCTGAGGATCAAATTGGGGCTCAGATACTTAGCACCACACCCAGAAATAACTGGCCATGTAACCTTGAGCAAGTTACTTAACCCCTATTGCTTTAAAAAATATATAATGATCCAAAACAATATTGAAGGACTTATGATGAAAAATACTATGGAACTTTTGGAGTCTGAGTGCATCGAAGCATACCATTTTATTTAATTTTTCTTTTTTTTTTTTTTTGAGCTGTTTTCTTTTTTTCTTTTTTTTTTTTAAGCAATCCGGGTTAAGTAACTTGCTCAAGGTTACACGACCAGTTATTTCTGGGTGTGGTGCTAAGTATCTGAAGCCAGATTTGATCCCCCAGGTCATCCCGACACTGAGGCTGGTGCTCTTACTCTCTGAACCACCTGGCCACCCCTGAGCTGTGTTTTCTTTTGCAACATGACTAACATTTTGTATGACTACAAATATACAATCTACATCAAACTGCTTGCCTTATCAAGGAGGAGGAAGGAGAGGGAAGGAGAAATATAATTTGTAACTCAATTCTTTTAAAAAAAATTAATGCTATTCAATTGGGGAATAGCTGAAGAAGTTGTGGCACGTGCATGTAATGGAATACTCTTCTTCCATAAAAAAAAAATGATGAGCAGGTAGACTTCAGAAAAACCTGGAAAGACTTACATGAATTGATGCTGAGTGAAGGGAGCAGAACCAGGAAAATATTGTACACAGTAATAACATTGTGTGATGACCAATTTTGATAGATTTAGCTCTTCTCAGAATGCAAGAATCTAAGAAAATTCCAAAAGACTAATGGCAGAAAATGCTATCCACATCTAGAGAACAAACTATGGAGTTTGGATGCAGATCAACACATAATATTTTCTCTTTGTTTTTTTTCTTACTCATGGTTTTTCTATTTCTTTCTATTTCTTCTTTCAACATGACTAATGTTTAAATATGTCTAGTAGGATCATGCATTTATAGACTATATCAGATTGCACACTGTCTTGGGGAGTGTGGAGAGGAAAGACGAGAAAATTTAGATCTCAAAATCTTATAAAACTCAAAAGTACTTCATCACAATGAATGTTGAAAACTAAAAATAAATTTTAAAAGATTTTCTAAAAGAATATTATTTTTATTAACATACAATTGAGGAAATCATACAAATTAAATGAAAAAAAAGAAAGTTGAGTTAGAAAGCATGGGTGCTCAGATTTCAGAAATTTAAATATTCTTAAAAGCATGAGTATTTGCTAAAAGGCTTCTAGGAAAATACATTTTCTGAAACTTGGTAGGAAAATAAAGGTTGAAATAAAAATAAAATCCAAAGAAATAAAGTGGAGATATTAATACCTATTCATTTATTTCTGTTGGATTTTTTTAAATATATATACATTTATTTATTTTTAATTTAGTTTTAACAGATTTTAAATTCAGATTTATCTTCTCCTCCATGCTGTCCTACCCATTAAGAAGGCAAGAGATGCAACATCAATTATATACCTGAATTCATGCAAAACTTATTTTCATTATATAAATGTTGTATTAAAAAAGCAAGAAAAATAAAGTTAAAATATGCTTCTATCTATACTCAGACTCTATTATTTTTTTATCTGTAAATTGGAAAGCATTTTAATCCTAATTCTTTCAGAATTGTCTCAGATCATTGCAATCAGTAAAATAACAAAATCATTACAATATTGCTGTTGCTTTGTATACTGTTCTGCTTCTGCTCACTTCACTTTGCATGAGTTCATGTAAGTATTCCCAGGTTTGTTTATTTTTTTTCTTATGAGACCATCCTGCTCATTATTTCTTATACTACAAAAGTATTCCCTCACAGTCATATACCACAACTTATTCAACCATACATCAGTTGATAGGCATCCCTTCAGTTTCCCATTCTTTGCCACCACAAAAAGAGCTAATATAAATATTTTTGTACAAGTAGGTTCTTTTCCTTTTTCTTTCATCTCTTTGGAAGTTCTCCACCCCTGACCCCTTATTGAATCCCTTATGATTTCTTTTTAATGCTTCTCTCCAATTTGAAAGCCACATTTTCTATTTAGTTTTGTTATTTTCTTATGGAATGCTTAAAAGTCCTCCATTTCATTAAATGTCTATTTCCCCTGAAGGGTCCTACTCAGTAGGTTATTCTTGGTTGTAATCCTAGATCTAGGATAGCATACTTCAAGCCCTCCCCTCCTTTAATGTGGAAGGTGATAAATATTAGGTTATACTCACTGTGGCTCTATGATATTTGGATTGTTTCTTTCTGGTTTCTTGCAATATTTTCTACTTGATCTGAGAGTTCTGGAATTTGTCTATAATATCTCTGGGAGTTTTCCTTATGGGATGTGTTTTAGGAGGTCATTGGTGGATTCTGTAAATTTCTTTTTTACCCTGTGATTCAAAAATAGGGCAGTTTGCCTTGACATTTTCTTAAATTCTTGTGTCTAGGCTCTTCTATTTATTATGGATTTCAAGTTTTCATTTTTTTAAAAAAAAATTAGGTCTTCTTAATCTTTTTTTCCAAATCAGAAGTTTTTCCAACAATTTTCTACCTTTTTTTTCATTCTTTTGACTGGTTTTATTTTTTTTCTTGGTCTCTCAATTTATTACCATTCATTTACCCAATTCTAATTTTTAAGGAATTATTTTACTTAATGAGATTTTACACCTTTTTCTTTTTCCATTTGCCCAATTCAGCTTTTTAAATAGTTCTTCTCTCTAAGGAATATTTTGTGCCTCTTTTACCTTATGCCCAATTCTGTGATTTTTAAAAATTATATTCTAAATTGTTATTTTCTTTAATATTTTGTGCATCTTTTAACAAACTCTTTTTATAATTGTCTTTCATTTGTCTCTTTTATTTTCAAAATTTTCCCTCTACCTCTTTTATTTGATATTTAGAGGATTCTCTAGGAATTCTTGTTGGGCTTTTGGAGGAGAAGACAAATCAGAACTTAAAATTCCTATTCTCTAGGAATTCTTGTTGGGCTTTTGTTCAATCCAGTTTTTCTTTGACACTTCAATTATACTTGTTTTGGCATTGATAACTGCTTCTCATTTTGTGTCTTAATCCTCTCTTTCACTAGAGTAGCTTTTTATATAGTCAGGTACTTTTTTGTTTGTGTGGAATCTTGTTCATTTTTTCCCCTGTCTATTTCTTGGCTTCTAACGTTATGTTAAATTTGGGCTCAACTTTCAAGATGTGCAGCTTGACAGTACAGTGAATAGAATATCACATCTAGAGTTAGGATGACCTGAGTTCAAATCTGGCATCATACACTTACTAGGTGTGTGACCCTGGGCAAGTCATATAACCCTGTTTGTCTCAGTTTCTTCATTTGTAAAATGAGATGAAGAAGGAAATGTCAAATCACTACTGTGTCTTTGTCAAGAAAACCCTAAATGGGGTCTCAAGGATTCAGACAATACTGAAAGTACAGAGCAACCACCATAACATTAGAATCCCCGATTGGAGGGACACACTGTCTCAAGTTTCAGGTTTTTTGTGTTCTAGTTTTCATAGCTCATTCTGGGGATGTGTAAGTTTTTGGCGATTTCAAGATGGTATGATCAGAAAACTGTGGTCACTGCTTTCCTGGTCTGTGATCCTGTCTTTACCTTGGAAGGGGCTTTATTCACCTGCAACTGCTACTTCTAATTCTCCTCTTTGCACTGGAGCTGTGACCAGGTCCTTTACTGTCTTGTAGTTGCAAGTGGTAAAGTTCTTTCTGCCTTTTAATTGAGACCAGATCCCCTTTCCCCTTACGAGAGACTACAAATCCCTTATCCATCCTGGATCTGTTAGGGCTCCTGCTCACCTGTAGGCCTAAGTTTTCTCTTACCCTTTGACCCTGAAACTATGACTAGAACCCCTGCTCTCCTGCCCTTGCAAGCATTAATGTTCCTCTTTACATTGGTACTAAAATTGGTCCTGCCCCTTCTGCAGCTCCCTCCAAGGCCTCCTACTGCTGTTTGTAGGGCATGTGCTATGTTCTGGGCCAAACTCCACCCTGGTGTCATAGCCTTCTACTGCTGACCTCCTAAGATTTCTTCAACTGGAGAAAATATCTCACCCAATTGTGGTTGACTCTACTTTCCAGATTCCATTTTGAGGCCTTATTTTAATTTTTTTTTAGAGGGGAACATTGGTAAAACTCAGCTGAATTGCTGCTTGTACTCTGATAGTTGGTTCACTCTTTTCTTTCTTTAAAGTTCAAATCAATCCCCATCTCCTTTACAAAGCTCTATCCCATCCCTCCAATCTATACAGTCACATCCAATCCTAAATTGGGAGGACTCTCCCCTAGAAGAATTCACTATTTTGAAACTTTCTAACAACTTATGTAAAAAGAGGAGTAGCTTGTGTTTATACCTTCATAGAGGCAGCATAACAGAGTGAACACAGATATACTGGTCAGCTAGAACTGGTTTCCAGTCTTTTCTCAGATACCAGTGTAACTGCAAGCACCCTAGCACACCCAGGATGGAATGCTAGCACAGGTTCTTAATATGCTTTTAAAGGAAAGACTGATCAAAAAGGGGTTATCAATGAGAAAGAAATGAATATAGAAAATGCAAACAAAAATTAGCACAAAAACTGACAGGGCTTCAACTGTCTGAATAAAGCAATATTGCTTTATACTTTACATACATCACTGGATCTAGGGGGAACAGATATCTAAGCAGTCAGGGTGGGGGGAATTTCTGAACGAACTGCTACTCAGACTCTTGACCAGAAAATCAAAAGATCCTTCTCATAAGTGATCCCCCAGAGGAAAACACTAACCTCTCAGAATATATAACAAAGACTTGGCATGTGATTGACTCAGAGCCAGAAGGCAGGAAACCTACTTGGCTCAGCACAGCTGTGAATTATCAGCGTTCAAAGGAGATTAATCCTTCAGATGCTAACAAATTCTCCTCAGCCTGGAAACTGAACTGTAAAAAGAAAACAACAAAAACCCCACCTTGCTTGTGCTTACAACCACTTGTATGACCCCAAGCAAGGAACTTCATATGATTATGTCCCATCTGTAAAATGGGAATAATAGGAGTTATTGAGAACAAGAAATGGCATCATGTATGCAAACTGCTTTGGAAAAGTTAAAGGAAATATAAAATTGTAATTACTACAGAGCTTTTTATGCTTTACAAAGCCATGTCACTATTAAAATCCAGTTAGCATATGTATTGAAGTATTATTACCCTCATTTTACAAATGAGGAAACTCACAGAGGTGAAATAACATACACAGTCATACAATTATTGTGGACTAATATCACCCAGCTCCAACTCTTTCCATAGCATTAAATATATCATAGTTCTCTTTGTGTTTGTCTTATTACCTACATGACTATAATTTCTCTGAAAGCCAAGATTATATCTTCTCAAAAATGTAAATTTCCCACAACTCTCTGCACAATTAGGTATTTAAAATATTTTGTGATTGTATTTGAACTGAGTTTTCTTAGTTCCCCAGTAAAGAGTAAGATCCATGAAGTCAGGGGTCCCATCTTATCTAAATGTCTGTTTTGTTTTAAACCCTCCTCTCATCCTCCACAGTCCTCTGGGAATAGTAGGCATTTAGTAAACATTTTCTGAATTGATTGATGAATGACATGAATACTTGAATTATCTACCTAACAGCATCATTACTAAATGAAATAATAGGTTTGTTTCTTTGAAAATCTCAAATCACCATATAAATGTCAGCTATGAAGAGAAAGGAATATGTGTAAGAGGGAGTTATTAGACAGCTAGTGCTGTGTAATGAACACAAACAACCTGGACATAACTCGGAATGGCCAACATTGGTAAATGAATGAAAGTCTTAAAGATATTTGAGTTTTCTGGATATTTTTACTTTAAAATTAGATTTCTTTTTGGCATCTTTGTCTGAAAATGCTTTGGCTGCAGAAAGGCTTTGAGGAATTGAACTCTCAGGTATTTTTATGATCTTCACTTGGCATAAGAAATGTTAGGAAACACATTTAGAAACTGATGGGGATATGATATAAGAACTGATTCCTAATCCAATAAAGGGTTCTTTTACCTCATAAAAGCTCCCTTCTCCTAATCCCTTAGATTCAAAAACACAAATTACCTCCTCCATAATGAGCTCTTCAGTGAAAGGAAACATGAGTTTTGATAGGATAAAAATTGTTATCCTGTAGTCTAAAGTGACATCTTTGTCTTCCAAATACAGGGCTTACAAGTCCAATGGAGAAAGGGCAAAATTCAAAATCAGGAAGACAGGGCAGTAACTATTTTGACTATGAAGGGATTTACTTACATGGATGAAGTGGAAAACTCAAACAGTTTCATTCTCACTTTGGGACCATTGCTTCCAAATAGTGGAATAGTTTCCTGATCTCTCAGCAGTAACCAAGAGAACTCAGTTGGCATTATGCCAAACTAGTAGATTAATTTAAGTTATGGAGTTGTGCCCTAAGATCCTACCCCTGAGACAAGTTTCTTTGACATAGGAATGTCTTCTGAGTCAGGGAAATCTGGATTAAAGTCCTATGTTTGACACATATTGACTGTGTGACTCTGGGTAAGTCACTTCACCTCTTATTCCCCTAAGCAATTCTCTGAAAGTATAAGTTGATTTTATAATATAAAGTGTTGGTTTCTTGATCTGTACTTTCATGTTTGTAGGAAGCTACTAGTCAGCATACTCTTTTCATGAGAGCAGATAAATAATTGCCCTGCAGTTTACAATCTCCAAGATTCCTCTGTCCCTAAGAAGTTAAGAGATTTGAGCTAGTATGTATCAGAAATGGGACTTGGACCCAAGTCTTCCTGACTTCCTGGCCAGCTTTCTAACCACCAATCCACACTGCCTCTCTTGACATCATCTAAATATACTAATTTAACTGCTGTCTTCATAATAGGTAACCTTATAATATTAAAGGATAAAAGGAAGAATCCCAGGGTACATCCTTTTCAGAAGAATAAAAAGGAGATCTGAGAATGAGAAGGTATGAAAGGGTATGAGCTGTAGTAGTTAAGGAAGTACTCATAAGACTGACATTCAAGCTCCACCTGAATATTTAAGTAACACCAGATGAGTATTTTTCTTACCAGATTAACTTCATCAGGGATATATGAAATAGTATTCAAGTTCAGTCTTAAGGAGTGATTCTATAAATTACCAGAGAATATAGACTACAGTTTATTACAGTTTTATAGAGAAGTTCAAACATGAAGGGAAATAGTCTGAGGTTTTATTGGGCAACAGTAGTCACTTGACTCTCATAGAAAGGAGAGTGAAAAGATGTAAATTGGGGTCATTTCTAACCAGTGTACCAATTTAGTGCATGATGGATGGATACATGGAGACTCAATATGTGTTCTGGACTGGAGAGATATTAACTAGGACTTTTAAATCATCCTTTGCTTCTAAGATGCTGTGTAGCCTTAGATACCTCATTCTACCTCTGCAGATATAAATCTTACACTCTATATATTTGTTATTCGGGGTAAGGGAGATAAGTAGGCATAACTGCAACTGCTGATGGGTACAGACTCTGCCATATAATAGTCAACTGGCTGAGTGTATGGTTAAGTACATAAAGTCTAAAACGTGATCCAAGATTGAGCTAGAAAAAATCCCTAACAATAATATATTTGGATATCTCATCATTTATATTGGAGATATATAGAAGGTAGCTGTCCTTAAATAGATAAGATTTTAATGAACAGTATTTCAGATATCAACATGGAGCACTCTTTACCTCTCATCATTTTTTTTTAAGCTATCGGGGTTAAGTAACTTTCTCAAGGTTACACGGCCAGGTGTTTCTGGGTGTGGTGCTGAGTATCTGAGCCCGGATTTGATCCAGGTCTTCCCGACACTGGAGCCGGTGCTCTTACTCGCTGAGCCACCTGGCCGCCCCTAAGCAATTGGGGTTAAGTAACTTGCTCAAGGTTACACGGCCAGGTGTTTCTGGGTGGGTGCTAAGTGTCTGAGCCCGGGATTTGATCTCCAGGTCTTCTCAACACTGAAGCCGGTGCTCTTACTCGCTGTGCTACCTGGCCGCCCCTCCTCTCACCATTTTTATGAATCATTTTATAATCCTTTAAGATGAGGGTTAGCTTATCTTACAAATCTCCTTACCATGTTTCCTGACATCCATCCTGTCCATCTTCTTGCTATCTACATTTCTGTTATATGTATACTCTTTCATATACACTTTTTACATTGGAAACTGAAATCAAATTACTAGTTCCCTTATTTTGGAAAGAATATGTCAACTGACTCTAAAACTCACCTGACTATCCCTTTGACTTACTATGTCTAAACATCCTTCACTAGACAAGACTCTTTTCTACATACTCTTTTCCTCTTAAAAAAAATCCACAATAGACAAGAACTATCTCATTTTTGTTTTAGAATTCTCAGTTATTATTATATTGCTTGATTTACAGTAAGCACTTAATGATATTTATTCTCTCATTCATAAAAAATTATTATTATTGGGGCGGCCAGGTAGCACAGCGAGTAAGAGCACCAGCCCCAGAGTAGGGATGACATGGGATCAAATCTGGACCCAGACACTTAGCACCTACCCAGAAACACCTGGCTGTGTAACCTTGAGCAAGTTACTTAACCCCAATTGCTTAGTGGCGGCCAGGTGGCACAGTGAGTAAAAGCACAAGCCCCAGAGTCAGGTTGACCTGGGATCAAATCCGGGCTCTGTTACTTAGTGCCACACCCAGAAATATCTGGCCTTGTAACCTTGAGCAAGTTACTTAACCCTGATTGCTTAAAAAAAGGAATTATTATTATTATTTTTTATGTCACTATTATTATTCTTGATTCATAGAGGGTATTAGGGTCACATAAGAACAAAGTATAGGATTTTATGCAAAAGACACAGGGAAAAATGGAATTATGGCCAGACTAAGGAATTTCAGAATTCATGAACATAGAAGTGGAAAACTTTTGAGTCATGGCAAATTTAAGGGTATAGCCAGCTTTTTGTGTGTAGTTGAAGTAGATTATAGGAATATGGCACACTAAGGAGCTAAAAAGTTCTAATTTATTGGAAGGAGTATTAATATCTAGGTTGCAGTCCACTAGAATGAAGGTAAGGGTTGGGAAGGAGAGTACCTTTATTCAGGTACTGAACTCACTTAGGAAGGAGGGAATAGATCCTGTGGAAGAGTAGGTAAAGGTCAACAGGATCCAGTTTGGATGATAAATTTGCATAGTACAAACCTTATAAAAGGTGAGGTTGCTGAACAAAAATACTAAAGTCTGGGCTTTACGGCTGGGAGTGATGACTATTCAGAGAGTCTGAATGCAAGGGCAAGGTCATGTCACAAGGTCAATGACAGCTGCATCTTTGAAAACAATCTGTTCTTTTCCTGCTCTGTCAGGTGGGTGTGCATCTGAGGTCAAAGGATGCTGGAAATCAATGGCTACTTTGATGCCATCTTGTCAAAAGCATTCATGTCATCATGCCTTGAAGAGAGTGACAAATATTCCCATGCCTCTCCAAACAACACATTTACTGAAGGGTGTTTTATTTTTTCTTTTTACAATTAAAGGATTTTGCTACTAAGAGTAAAATAATTATGATATCACCACAGGATTGCAACATCCCTTTATACTCTCCTCCGTTTCCTTAGGTAAATGATTTAGTGAGTAATTATTAAATGTCATGAAATGAATCACAAATGAGTTGCCGACATTTGATAGTATTTTGTAAACATGGTAAATGAGTCCAGAGAGAGGTGGAAACTATTGACGTTTCCATGAAATCTCCATAGAGTTTCTGGAAGGAGAATATATTATTCATTATAAATACACAAACCTGAAACAGGACTGCTGTGAGAAGTGTACCATATGAAAGCTAGCAATACCTTTAATACTGACTAATTCCGCCATGAAAAATATTAAGATAATTGCTTGGTGGATAAGAACTGTTTCTTAACATCTAAAGTGTAGACCTTAGAAGTGAAATTTGACTAATTTTAACCTGATATTTCACTGATGTTCGCTCCCTTTTTTTCCAGTTATGTAAATTTAAAAGGATGACCTTGAGAAAAATTTCATTCACTAAGCTACTTTTTCCTCTTTCAAAAACAAGGCATTCTTCAATCAATATCATAAATAAATTGGATCAAGCAAAGAATGTCAAAGTTATCAAATTTGTAAATGAGTGAAAATTAAAAATAGCAACTAATACACAGGATGATGGGTTCAGGATCTGTAGAGATTTTAGTGTCCGTGGATTTATAATAAAATGAATTTAAATAGGGAGGATTTCAAATTTGAATCCAATAGTACCTTGTATATATACAAGATAGGTAAGGAATTACTAGATATTGATTTGTCTAAAAAAAGATTATGGAGTATCAGTGGACTGTAAGCTCATCTGTCAACAGTATGTCATAGCAGCCAAGAAAGTGAATATAACTTTAGTCAGTCAGTGAGTCAGAAATTTTTTTCAATGTACTTACTGTGTGATAGGGACTGAACTAAGCATTGGATATATAAGGGCAAAAGCTTGGTCATTGAGATGAAGCCACATCCTAGTGATAAGATGTGAATAACTATATACATAAATGATATATACAGGAAAGAGAAAAGGCAATTTCAGAGGGAAGGCACTTAATTGAGCAAGGGCATTAACTTTAAGGAGTGCCAGAAAAAGTTGTGTACTGAAGGTGGGATTTTAACTAAGATTTGAAGGAAGCCATGTCTGAATTAAGAGCCATAGCAAAAGGTTGAGGGAAAGGAAAGTAATAATCCTAACTGCTCTCAGCCATGGACAGATGATATCTGAAGAATGATCTTCATTTTTGAAACTACTTTTAGGAAGGATGTTGCTGAAGTGTCTATGGTTTCTCAGAGGCCAAAAAGAATAGTGAGAGCACTTGAAATCATACCATTTGATTCTTTCACTGAAGAGGGAATGCTTACCAGTGGTGAGGAACCTGTGGGCTTGAGGCCATGTGTGGCCTTCTAGATCTTTAAGTGCAGCCTTTTGACTGAATCCTTTAATAAAACTCTTTGTTCTATAAAATTGGGATTCAGTCAAAAGGACACACAAGGATATAGAAGGCCCCATATGGCCTCAACCCCACAGATTCTCCATCCCTGGCTTAGAAAGAAGAGTAGATTGAGGGAAGGAGTACTCTTTACTTGGAATGCACAAAAATTGACTATAGTTGTATGTGTCTATACACACAGATATATGTATAGCTATATATGTACATATATACATAGATGAATGAACGTATAAATGAACTATGCAAGCATATGTCCATATGTATGTATATGTACATACATGCATATTTATACATTATATAATACTAATGTGATTATATTCACATATTTGTGCATGTGTATATAAATATAACATGTATAGAGATACCTAATTTTCTCTATAATTGATTTGTCTTGTAATTCTGTACATTATATTACATGAATTTAAAAACATTACTCTAAGAAAGAGTCTATGTACAATATATTTCCAGAGAAGTCCACAACATTGAAAAAGCTGAAAGTCCCTGATTGGAGTGGGGGGGAGGGGTAGATTTATTTATTTATTTATAACTAAAAGATTGACTGCTGTAGAAAGAGAATAAGTTGAGAGTAGAAAGACACGGGAACTGAATGAAACTGCAAAGAGTCATTGCTGTTCCTGTTCAGTCACATCCAATTCTTTGTGACCCTGTGGACCATAGCATGGCAGTACTGTCCACATGATTTTCTTGGTAATGCTCCTGGAGTGGTTTGCCATTTCCTTCTCCAGGCAAACAGAAGTTAAGTGACTTGCCCAGGGTCACACAACTAGTAAGTGTCTGAGGCTAGATTGGAACTCAGGTTTTCCTAACTCCAGTTCCAACTCTCTATTCCCTGATCTAACTACTTGCCTTGAATAGAGAGGGATACTACAATTCAATATAATGAGATAATTTCCACACAATTAGTGTTGTTTAAAAATGACATCATTACTATGGTAGGTAACAATTTCCTTATTACTAGCATTGGCTATTTTGTCAGGAATGCAATAGAGGAGAATCCTGCCCATATAATATTTGGACTCAATAACCTCTGAAGTCTTTTCTGTCTCTAAGTATTATTGTGAGATTCCATGATAGTAAAGATAATCTGCAAATGTAAAGAGACCTTATTCCTTCTGCCATATATTTGATCTGGTTGCTTGCATGATGATTTTTAAGTATAATAATCAAAACTCATATGTATTCATCAAAAAATTCTATGTAGGAATTTATTCCTTAGGCTTGGATCTATCTCACAGTGAAAGGAGGCATTCACTTACATATACCATGATTAATTACGGTGAGAATTTTCTGCAGTCTTGAAGTAGCCTGGATTTATCTGACAGATACAAAGGTAAAATAAGTTTCTTTGACCCTGACCAATTCTTCCAGAATCTTTTCCTCACTATATCTTGTAAGGAGATTCAATCTCTACTTTTTTCAGCCTAGGAAAAGAGAATGTGAAATAATTTGACTAAAGATGTTCATCAGGTCAGTTGCCAAGCCTTCCTAGGCAAAGCATAACTGAACAGGGCATGGTGGTACACACCTGCATTCTTTTCTTGTGAGAAGGCTGGATAAATTTATATGAGATTTAATAAAATAAAATTAATAATTAATATTAATTTAATAATTAATATGGTGGATAAATTAAATATGAGATTTCTGAGTTGCAATAAGGCTAAATCTGAGTGGGTGTCCAAAATAAATCTGGCACCAATGTGGTAAGTTCTCTGGCTTGAAGGCACCCCATTGCCTAAGGAAGGATTGTTAAATTGATCCAGATGGGGGTAAATGGAGCAGATTAAGCTTTCTGTGGTATTGATACATCATGTGGAGGAGGAAGGAGGAATATGGAGGAGGAGGGAAGAGTAAAAGGGAGAAAGAGAGGAAGAAGAGTAAGGAATAGAGGAGAAAAATAAATAGAAAGTAAAAAAAGAAATGGGAGAGGATTCTGGGAAGATGGCAGAGTAGGTAAGAAAATTCCAAGCTCTCAAGATTCTCCCATACACACAAAAAGATAAAATAGCACCTTAGGGTGAACAAAGTGGGGGTAAAATTAAATAAGAATATGGGCACAACAGGGGTATTTCTGGAACAATTCTAGAAGATTAGAAGAAAAATTCTAGAAGGAGGTTTGGTGCCTGTGAAAAGTAAACACCTACAGGCTATGCTTGCAGTTAACAAGCAGCAAGCTTCTTAAACAAGTGGCAAGCCCTAGGTATAGCTGGGTTGGGAGGCTGCCAGGGCCCCAGCCACAAGAACTTTTCCTTTGGGACAGTGAGGAGAGATGGGTATCTGAGCCATGTAAGATTGAGGGAATCTCTGCTGACAAGGAACATGAAACCCAGCCGTGCTGCATAAAACACAGGGGTGAGAAGGAACCAGCACATGGAGGTGAATGCAGAAGCAATAGGGCAAAATTTCCCTGATTGTGGACACTTACAGGAGACTGGAGGTTTGACTTTGGTTCCGGGCTGGAGGGGAGAACTGAAGATCTGGGCAAGAGGCACCATCTCCCATTCCTCAGTTCTAGAGGTGGTTACAAAAAATAAGCTATTATCACACAAAAAAAATTCACAGGAAAAGGAGAAAGTCATTATGGGAATACAGAAGACCAGGATTCATCTTCAGAGGAGGAAACTGAAGCAAAGAAACCCTCTTCTACCACAAAGATTAACATCAAATGGTCATCTGCCCCAAAAGAATTCATAGAACTAAAAAAATATATTTTAAGAATCAAATGAGAGAGATGAAGGAAAATCTAAAAAAACAAAAGAATAAATCTAAGAAAAACAAGATTATATAAAGAAAGTCAACCAATTAGAAAAGGAGATCCAGAATCTTAAGAAAGAAAATGACACCTTGAAAATTAGAATTGGGCAAAAGGAAATCAGGAAAGTTATAATAAATCAATAAATAATTAAACAAAGTATGGAGAATGAACAAAATAGAAGAGAAAGTATAAAACATCAGTAAAACAACTGATCTGGAGAAGAGATCAAGAAGAGAAAACAAGAATAATCAAATTGCCTGAAAGCTTGATTAAAAAAAAAGAATCTCGATTCAATAATTCAAGAAATAATTAAAGAAAATTGTCCCAAAACATTAAAACAAAAAGGGTGGGGCAAGTAAAAAAAATAGAAAAAAATACATCAATTACCACTTGATAAAGAATTCTATGAGAAAAAATCAGGAATATATAGTCAAATTCTGAACCCCCTATTTCAAGAATAAAATATTAAAGGCAACAAGAAAAAAAGTATTTTAAATATGATGGCACCAAAATTAGTCATACATGACCTAGCAGCAGAGAAACTAAAGAATCACAGTTCTCAGAACAATATGTGTCAAAAAAGCAAAAGAAATACACACACACACATATGTATACATATATTCCCTTAAACTACTGAGAAAGGTTTCATCAGTTAAAATTATTGTTTTTCCATGTAGGAATGTTAGTATTTCAAATTTGATAGGTTCCTTATGATTTCTTTTCCCTGTTTACCTTCTCATGTTGTCAAATTTTCTATTCAACTCTTTTTTTTCAACAAGAATGCTTGAATGTACTCTATTCCACTGAATGGTTGTATTTTTCCCTGAAACATGATACTCAGTTTTGCTGGGTAGGTGACTCTTGGTTTTAATCCCAGCTCCTTTGACCTCCAGAATATCATATTCCAAACTCTTTGATCCCTCAGTGTAGAAGCTGCCAGATCCTTGGTTATCCTGATTGTGTTTCCATAATATTCAAATTGTTTCTTCCTGACTGCTTGTAATATTCTCTCCGTAATCTGGGAATTCCATAACCTGGCTATAATATTCCTAGGAGTTTTCTTTTTGGGATCTTTTCCAGGAGGTGATCGGTAGATTCTTTCAACCTTTATTTTGCCCTCTGGTTCTAAAACATCAGGGCAGTTTTCTTTGAGAACTTCTTGGAAGATGATTTCTAGGTTCTTACTTTGATCATGGCTTTCAGGTAATCCAATAATTTTTAAATTACCTCTCCTGGATCTATTTTCCAGGTCAGTGGTTTTTCCCATAAGATATTTCATATTACCTTCTATTCTTTCATTTGTTAGGATCCGTTTAACAGCATCTTGATTTCTCATAAAGTCATTAGCTTCCATTTGCTCCAATCTAATTCTGAAGCAATGATTCTCCTCATTGAGCTTTTGAGATTCTTTTTCCATCTGGCAAATTCAGCTTTTTAAGGCATCCTTCTCCTTTTTGAGCCTCTTTTGCTATTTGAGTTAGTCTGTTTTTCAAGGGGTTATTTTCCTTAGTCAGGCTGTTGACTCTCATTTCATAATTTTCTTGCATTGTTCCTATTTCTCTGCCCAATTTTTCCTCCACTTCTCTTATCTGCTTCTTAAGGTCCTCTATGGCCTGTAACCAGGTCCTATTTTCCTTTGAAGCTTTTGGTGTGCAGGAGTTCTGACTTCACTGTCTTCTTCCTGTTCCATGCTTTGCTCCTTTTTGTCCCCAAAATAGCAGTGTAATGTTGGAATCTTCTGTCTGCTTTGTTTCCTTTGCCTGGTCATATCGCACCTCAGTCACTTGACCCCTGGGCTTTTTGCCACAGTAGGACTCTGCCACCAGACAGGGGAGTTTTCTTCCCAAATGCTGGGGTTTTCTCAGCTGCCAGAGGTATTAGATGGGTGCCCTCTCTGAGGTCTCGACATGCTCTGGCAAGCTGAACCCCAGGACGTCCACCCTAGACTGCGATCCAGATCCAAGAAGGTTAAAGAAAGAGTGATTACCCCTCAGACTGGTGCTTGGTCTCCCTATACTCTGCAGGCCAGGAGCTGAAGCTGCCATGCAGCACTGGTTGGCTATGCCAGCATCTCAGTAGCTTCTCACCCCAGGGGCAAAAGCCATGCCCTCCCATTTACTGGGTCCCAAAGTCCACACTGCACTGATCTCTTACTTTGTTCTTCACATCTATGTGTTGATAAATCTGGAAACGTCCACAGCTGCTGCTGATCTGGAGTCGCTCTGGTCAGTGGCTGATCAGGCCCGCACTGGGACTAAAGCCTTGGCATGGAGCTGTGCCTGGCTCCCAGAGTGCTGGGCTGTCTGATTCCTGCCAGCCTGCTGGGCTGTCCTCAGTGGGAGGTTAGCTTCTCTGGGTCATTTTGTGGGTTCTGCAGCTCCAAAGTTTGTTTTTGAGTCCCCTTTTTACATGGATTGGGAAAGGTGGAAGCCAGAGCAGTGGGGAGGTCCTGCTTCTATTCCCCCCATCTTGACTCCACCCTGATATATGTAATTTCAACATAAGCTCTATCAAACTCTCCAAAATATTCAGAACAATCCTTTTCATGTTAAACATTTTCCCTATGGAATTTCATTTCTATAGTAATCATTTTACGGGGGGAAATCTTAAGTCTTTTCCTTCTTGGTGATAATAATCTAATAAATACATATACTAAATGAATAAATATTTAATAAGCAAATAAAGTATATGAATGCACACATAAGTAAAGGAATGAAAATAAAGAGATGAATGAATCATAAATAAAAAATAAACAGAAAAATAGATGAGTTAATAGCTAAATAAAATATAAGTGAATGAATGGATGAATGAATGAATGAAAACCACTCCACTACTGCCTGGAAGTCTTTAATTACAGATTTCAAAAAAAAGTTCTGGCCATGAAGCAGGTCAGAGGCTTCTCAGAGTGTTTAATAGAGAATATCTGTTTTCCTTAACTTGTGGTTCTATTGAGTCCCCAGAACATGTGTTCTATTATCTCTAGAAGTTATGTTTTAATTGTTGTACTGCTGTTAAGGGACATTGAGAGGAATGTTTCCATTAAGAGGATTTTTTTAAAATCAGTCAATATGGTGAATCTACACTGGCTTATCTGAATTCTGTTAGACTTCATACAGAGGCCACATTAACTCTTCTGTAAGGGCAGCAATGTATTTTTGTCTATTTCATAGTTCATAGTTCCTAACAAAGACTCTCTTTTGTTGCAATAATGAATGAAATACTAGTTAAGACAAAATCTTCATATTATATGATCTTTTGTGTTATAAGTATTCAGATACATCTGGATAGAGACAACTGAGAAACGTCTGGAGAAATCATCCCATTTTTAATTCAGTAGGGCTATTTTTTCACCTTCATGCCACAGTAGAGCCATTGAAGCAGGACTTTTTGGTTGATCCTTACATTTATGAAAGAAAAATACCATAATATAGAAGCTAGAATGTCTGAAAATCAGACGCAGAAATTAATTTAGAGCTGTAATTGATGTCGAAGCTGGTAACGGAACTACTTATATTTTAAGCAATTTTGCAATGAAATATATTAGAATCAAGACATATTACAGTGTAATTGTGATAAAAAAAATTAATGTGGATTCATGACTAAGATGGCTTACTGGTTTCCTAGAGAAGTTAGGCAGGTGTTTTTCCTAAGTAATGGCAAATAATTTGTCCTGTGTTAATTGGGCTAACCAGCTTAGCATGTGCTACACTCCTCTATACTATTTTCAATATCCTATTAAATTCCAGATCATAATATAGCTTCCAGCCAATGACTTTATAAATATTATTCTTTGATATGATGCATGACCAAGGTAATATGACAATTGCTTTCTGAAATAATAATGTTATCTCTACATCAAGGATATTTTTTATGGGCAAGATAATCATGAGATTGGCTCAAATTCCTCAGGCAATTCATCTGCTTTCTATCTTCTCTACTGTCACACCTAGTTAAAAATATGAACTAAAGACTGAATATTTATTTAAAAACAATGATCGGGCTTCTCCAATTGTAAGTAACATAGTTAGAATCATTTATGTAATCAGTAACAACTAGTTCTTTCACTGCTGAGCTGCTCCCATCACCACTCCCTGAAAATTCCTTTTAATTTACTTTCTGTATGTTTTGAATCTGCTTATCTCCATAGGTATAATTGTTCACAATTGGAATTTAAGAAAATTGAGGATAGCGTTTTTTTTTTTTTTTTGTCTTTGGCACATAGTAGAAATCTAATAAATACCTGTTTAATTATTAAATTTTAAATATGGATATTACATAATTGGTCAACTGGTCTGCCTTACACTGAGATTGTTGATGTTCAGGGATGAAATAGTGAAACGATTTAAGTAAAAGAAAGAACAGGTCCTTCAGATGCTGGTCAATTATAGAGGCCATAGGCATGTAGCCTTTTGGTATATATTTAATTGTCTGTGGAGAGAGATTTAGTTCCAGGTAAAGTTCCAATAACTGTGAATGGCATGACTACATTGTTTCTGATCCCCAGGAGACTAATTTTATGCTATAGAGTTACCAGGTTCTTTTCCCAGTATGCTGTTCTATGTGAAAAGCACCAAAGTTGCTTTGTGTTGTGTCTGAATTTTTTCTCCTCTTGGAGTGTTTTGTGTTCTATGGCTATGCTAGATGCTTCCAAAGGGGATAGAGATAAGCCTTCCTGTATATACTAGTCTGTGATGATAAAATTTCTGAGTTATCCTTGGATGATCCTCAGATACAGCAACTATAATACATTGATCCATCAACCATGGAGTGTGCTAGACTTTCAGAAATAGCAGTAATAGCATCAAATACAATCAACTATTGATAAGAGAGGGCAAGGTTAAATTCCAGAGAGAATAAAGGAAAAAAAAATTTCCCCCACAAAGCACAAAGAATTAATTGACTCTACAGATGACAGAGTACAGGTGAATATTAGATACACTAATTAATGTATACTTATATTAATATACTTATATTAATGTATGCTTATATTCACTTCCTACCTTGTACATTGATTTGAAGGAATTAGAATTGGCAAAGAAGAAAGAAAGCTATCACTCTTTGCAGGTGATATGATGGAATATTTAGAGAATTCTAGAAACTCAAGTAAAAAATTGCATGAAATAAAAAAAAATCTTTAGCAAAGTAGAATATAAAACAAACCTGAATATATCAATAGGTTTTCTTTATGTAACTAAGAAAGTCCAACAGCAAGAGATAGAGAAATTCCATTTAAAGTTCCTGTAGATATTATAAAATATTTGAAAATCTACCTTCCAAAACAAACACAGGAACTCTATGAACATAGATACAAAACACTTTTCATACAAATAAAGCCAGATCTAAATAACTGGGAAAATATAAATTTCTAATGGATAAGTCAAGCTAACATAATGGAAATGAAAATTCTACCTAAATTACATTACTTATTCAGTGCCATTCCAAACTACCAAAAAATTACTTTATAGAGTTAGGAATAAAAACAATAACAAAATTAATCTGGGAGAATGAAAGTTCCATAATGTCAAGGGAATTCATGAAAAGAAATGCAATGGAATGTGGTCTAGTTGTAGCAGATTTTAAATTGTATTATAAAGCAGCAATCATCAAAACTACATGTAATGGCTAAGAAATAGAGTGGTGTATCAGTGGAATAGGTTAGGTATGCAAGACACAGCAGTCAATCACTATAGTAATCTACAATTTGATAAATCCAAGGACTCCAGCTTCTAGAATAAGAACTAACTATTTAACAAAAACTGCTGGGAAAACTGGAAAATAGTATGGCAGAAACTGGGCATAGATCAACATCTTACAACCTATACCAAGATAGAGTCAAAATGGGTGTATGTTTGAGAAATAAAGACTGAAGTTATAAACAAACTAGGAAGGAGTAGTTTACCTGTCAGATCTATGGAGAAAGAATGAATTTATGGCCAGAGAAGAGGTAGAGAATATTATGAAATATAAAATGGATGTTTTTATTACATTACATTGTAAAGAAAATCACAGTCAACGCATCCATGAATAGAAGGGAAGCAGAAAGCTGGGAGACAAATTTTAGAACCAATATCTCTGGTAAATTCTCATTTCTAAAATATAGAGAGAACTGAATCAAATTTATAAGAATACAAGTCATTTCCCAATTGATAAATGATCAAGGAATATGAACAGGTGATTTTCAGGGGAAGAAATTTAAACTATCTATAAGAAAAAATGCTCTAAATCACCATTGGTTAGAGAAATGCAAATCAAAATTAATCTGAGATACTACATCACACCTGTTAGTTTGGCTAACATTACAAAACAGGAAAATGATAAATGTTGGAGAAGATGTTGGAAAATTTGAACATTAATGCATTGTTGGTGGAGTTGCAAATTGATACAACCATTCTGGAGAAGAATTTGGAACTATGCCCAACGAGCTATAAAATTGTGCATACCCTTTGACGCAGCAATACCACATCTGTATCCCATAGAGATCATAAAAACAGAAAAAGGACCCACATGTATAAAAATACTTATAGAAGCTCTTTTTGTGGTGATAAAGAATTGAAATTGAGGGGATGTTCATCAATTGAGGAATGGTTGAACAAGTTGTGGTATATAAATATAATGGAATACTACTGTGCTATAACAAATTACAAGCAATCTGACTTCAGAGCAACCTGGAAAGACTTGAATGAACTGATGCTGAGTGAAATGAGCAGAACCAGGAGAACATTTTACGCAGTAATAACCACTTTGTGTGATGACTGACCTTGATAAACTTAGCTCTTCTCAGCAATGCAAGGATCTAAGAACTCCAAAATACCCATGATGGAAAATGTTATTCACTCGGAGAGAAAGAACTTTGGAGTCTGAATGCAGAGTGAGGCATATTATTTGCTCTCTATGTCTTTTTTTGTCTTTTTTTCCTCATGGTTCTTCCCATTAGTTCTAACACTTCTTTACATCATATCTAATGTGAAAATGTTTAATATGTATGTATAAATAGAGCTTATATCAGATTACATGCTGTCTTGTGAATGGAGTGAGGAAAGGGGAAGGGAGAAAATTAAAAACTCTAAATCTTATGGAAGTGAATGTTGAAAACTTAAGATAAATAAATTACTTATATTATTTTTTTAAATCACATGTGTATATCATAAAATTAGTATCTATGAAAACACTTTAAATAGTAATAAAAGAGAAAAAAGGTAAAAATGTATCATGCAGTTATCTTCATTAATTATTAATTATGTGTAACTATCGTGATTGTTTTCCTAAAGCTGAACTACATTTGTATTCTTAGTATAAATCCAACTTGGTCATAATGAATGCTTTCTTGAATAAGATGCTATAATCTGATAGGATTTTATTTAAAAGTTTTCATTAATATTGATTAATAATACTTGTTTACCTATCAGTTGGGGAATGGCTGAACAAGTTGTGGTATAAGAATGTAATGGAATAATATCAATATAATATGATATCATATAATTAATATAATATAATGCAAGGATTCAAGACAACACCAAAGAACTCATGATGGAAAAAGCTGTTCACATTCAGAAAAAGAACTATGGAGTCTGAATGCAGATTGGAGCATGTTATTTGCTCTCTCTTTTTTTCCTTTTTTGTTTGTTTTTCTTATGATTTTTCCCACTGGTTCTAATTTTTCTTAAGAAATGACTAATGTGAAAATAGGCTCAATATGAATGTATATGTAGAGCCTGTATCAAATTGCATGTTATCTTGGGGTTAGGGGAGGACCGAGATAGGGAGAAAATTTATAACATAAAATCTTGTGGAAGTGAATATTGAAAACCAAAAATTAATTTATTAATCAATTTCCACAATAAAAGTAACCTTCAGAGTGGAAAGTAGAGAGAAATATTACTTCTCTGTCTTCTTACCATTCATCATCTCTTCTGAATAGTGTATCAAATAACTGTTTCACTTCATTTTCTTACATCATGTCCCTATATTGATTCTCAATTACCCTCTCCCTCAGTAAGGGTATACAATTTGGCAACATAAATAAAGCTACTCTAAGAAAAAAACAAAAGAAAAAGAGAGAAAAAATACCACCCTGGCATCCAACTGCCTAACCTCTCCTAGATTTTCATCCCCACGGGCCAAAATACTTGTTAACCACAGTCTCAAAGGACCGTTATATGACTGCTGTCTCTTTCCTGAGAAGAGATAGGTTTGACTATGCTCCTTATGTTTATTATATTCCCAAGGGTCTTTCTTTGGAGGAAGGTTTCTAACTAATTTGGAACTACTCTTTCCCTTCAAGCTAATTTAAGAAATGTTTAACTATCTAAAAACAATATTAAAGAATTTACATGAGCTGCTTACTTAATTAAATGCATTAAATACTATGCATTACATTCATAATTATGCATATAGTTAAGTATTCTGGGTTAATATTTTTGTTAGTTTTACTGTATTGGAATACAAATCTTTCTGGATATATGTCCACCCTTTGCCATGTATTGCTCATGTAGAATTGCTGTCTGAAAAGTAGAGTGAATGATGATTGCAGTCATTTAAAACGTATTTTTTTTTAAGTTTCCCCATATACTTTTCATCTCTTTCTGATATTGTCCTGGCAGAATAATTCGACAAAGAGAAGGTGGATATCCAGAACATTTATTTTAGTGAAGAGCACTAGATAGCAAGGTAGAAATCTGAGTCCTAATGAATGGTGTTTTGTGGAATAAATTATTGAATTTATTCAAAGTCAAATGATGTGATTTTGGGATTGGGGGGAGATAGATAGACTAAATGAATTATTTCATTTAAACAATTAATATCCCTATGGGAAAACAGACCTAGACAATTTGAGTGACTTGCTTAAGTCCACATAGCTATTTAAGTGAGAAAACAGAGAGTAGAACCTAGGGTTGTTCAAATCCAGGTTGAGTTCTCTCTTTACCATCCAATACCCATATTTTCTGCAGAAATTTCTCAGTCACACAAAATATATTTTTTTAAATTTTCCTATTTATTTATTTTGTCCTAATCAGCCCTTTTTGCACTTAATATTTTATTGTCTCCAATTACAAGTAAAGATAATTTTCAACATTCATTTTTGTACGATTTTGAGTTCCACATTTTGCTCCCCCCTTTCCCCTCCCCAATACAGCAAACAATTACATGTACAATCATGTCACACATATTTCCATAGTAGTCCTGTTGTGAAAAAAGAATGAGAACAAAAGGGGGGGGAAACACAAGCAAAAATAAGCAAGAAAAAATAATATGGTATGCTTTTATTTGCATTCAGACTCCATAGTTCTTTCTCTGGATTTGGATAGCATTAAGAAAATTCCTTTTTAGAGGTCATTAACATGCTAGGACAAGGGGAGCTATATACATTAAAATAAGTCTATAATTTAAAAACACACCAAAAGAGTCAGAACAGGACCTGAGGTAATCTTTTACATTTTAGAACCTGGAATTTTTCATCTATAAAATGAGCATATTGAAATTTGCTACCTACACCAAGGGTCTCAAATTCAAGTAGAAATGGTACTACTAAACCAAACATAAAGATGCCCATGGGTCACATTATGACTTAGAAAACCACATACTAACTTTATGTGTATCTTACTATATTTATAAAATTTATTTTGTTAAATAATTCCAAGTTACTCTTATTATGGTTCCCATCTTTGGAACTGTATTATATCTGACACTTCTAACCTATACCAAAAGTAATTGTGAAGAAAGCACTTAGACAGAAGAGTTATGTAAATGTGAGCTCTTAAAAACAGTACCATAATTTTCTAGTTATCTATTGCTTCCTGCTGACTCTCTTAAACCTGGAATATTTAGTGAATAAGTTTATTCCTTCTCTAGATCAAAATGCAGTGCAGGAGCTATTACTAATTAGTTTATATATTTGTTTATGCATGTTTCTGGAAATGCCTAGAGAGCTGTTGGTGTTAAGGGTATAAGTATAAGTCTTTATCATGAGAAAAAAGTCAGAAAACACTTATCAATGTAAAGTGAAATTTTGGAGGGCTTTATAGAGAAAATCTGAAATAATTTAAAACGTGAAATATTCCATTATTAATGACCCTGCTGTAAGTTTTCATGAATACTTAGTGCTTGGTACATAATTCTTTGCTGTATCTTTTCCCTAGCTGTCCTTCCGCTTAACTCTGTTTTGACAGGCAAAAAAGCAATTAAAGTCACTGTTTTGGAACCTAGTCCTTCTTCCTCCCCATCTTCTGTCTTGTCTCTTTTCTCTCACAAGATATTCTGTCACTGATACACATCACTCTATGACCTTGAGCTGACCTCAATACTCTTAAAGTAAAATGGGAAATGGGTTTCTAGGAAATAGCCACAGGAGTATTCAGAAGGACCTTTTTTTTTTTTTTGTAGAGGATTTTGTGACTTTCAGGCTCTAACTTTGGACTGAAATCCAAGGGTCCTAGATGTCAGCAGAACCACAGAAGCTTAAAGTTGGAAAGGACCTCAGAGGTTATCTAGCCCAAATTACACCTAAATTTTTATGCCTTCTATATATCCCTTGACATAGTAATCATTCATCCTATACTTGAAGACTTCCAGGGAAGAAAGATTCACTATTAAAGCAGACAGTTTCACTTTTAGACAACTCTAATGCCTTATAATGAGCCCTAATTTGACTCTGAAAACATCATTTATTTATCCTAGATCTTCCCTTGGAATCTTGTGCAGGAGAAATATAATTCCATTTTATTAAGTGGACAGGTCATAAAAGCACCTATCAGCATCCTCCACCCCCATATGTTCTCTAGGGAAAAATTATCTCCCATGCTCTAACAACTCCTTGTATGGCATGGATTCAAGTACTATCATCATTTCACCCACCTTCCTCTGAAAGTGCTCCAGTTTATTATTACCCTTCCTTTTTCAATTTTGCATTTCAATTTGACCATATTGATCTTGATGTGGTATAACCATGGTAGAGGACAGCCAGACTCACAATTTTAGATGTCTGTAGCAGCAACTTAGTTAATATGTAATGAGAGTGTGGATTTTAAAGGCTGCTTGGTAGACTTGAGATCAAGAAGACCTGATTTCTAATGTCATTTAAGGATCTTACTAGTTGGTCAAATCAATTGATTTCTTTCCACTTTGGTTTGATCACCTTGAAAATGGGGATAATAATAGCACTTGCCTCACAGGACTGTTGTAAGAATCAAAAGATGTATGAAACCATAAAGCACTATGTAAGTATTAATTGTGTCCTTTATTTTGTCTTTCAAATAAAAGTGTTCTCTATTGAAAGCAGTCTGGATTACCTTGTCTGTGCTACTGGCTCCCTTAATTCCCAGTGAAAATGATTTTACTATAAATTTTTCAAACAATGCTGATTAACCCTTTAAGATTACAAAGTACAGAAACATAGCCAAGATGACCCAGGAAAGGCAGGGACTTTCCTGAGATCACCCCCAAACCTCTCCAAATACTTTTAAATAATAATTCTAAACAAATTTTAGAGTTGTGGAACCCACAAAAACACAGAGTCTAACAATTTTCCAGCCCATGACAACTCAGAAGTTTGGCAGGAAAGGTCTGTTCCACCAGATTAAGAGAGGAATACCGTCCCAGCAGAGACCAGCCTCCAGCAAACCAGGCATTGGCCTCGAGGTGACAGAACAAGTGGCATCAGTGGCTGTTTCCAGACCTTTCAGTCCACAGATGGTAAGGGGATTAGACAATGTATAAGAAGGAGATTTACAAGAGTCCGTTTACCGGCATCAGGGACAAAACTCTGTAGCATTGCCTATACTTGGATCCTGGATCCCAATCCTGGTTCTTAGTCCCAGTACAAGGAGGCGCACTAGCAACAGAACTTGAAACTGTAGTTGAGCAGGAACTCTGAGCAGTTTCAGGGTTGAAAAGAGTCCTTCTGATCACCCACAAAGATGTCCAAAAGTGATATCTCCCAGGAATATTATAGCCAAATTCCAGAGCTCCCAGGTCAAGGAGAAAATTTTGCAAGCAGCCAAATGAATAATTTTAATATTATGGAGCCTCAGTCAGGATAACACAAAATTTAGCAGCTTCTAAATTAAAGGACTAGAGGGCTTGGAATATTATGTACTGGAGGGTAAAAGAGTTAGAATTACAACCAAAAATCTCCTACCTGGCAAAACTGAGTATAATCAGTTAGGGGAAAAAATGAATATTCCATGTAATAGAGAACTTTCAAGCATTTGTGATGAAAGGAACAAAGCTGAATAGAAAATTTCACTTTAAGATACAAGATGCAAAAGATGACTAACAAGGTAAATGGGAAAGAAAAATCATAAAGGGTACAATAAGGTTAAACTCTTTATATTTCTACATGGGAATTGATATTTATAACTTCTAAAACTTTTTCATTATTAGGCCAGTTACAAGGAGTATATATAGGTAGAAAAGAGATGTATGAGTTGAATGTGACAATATAGTTATCTGAAAAAAATAAGGAATTAATAATAAGAATTCAATGGGACAAGGAAAAAGGGAGAATTCTGTGGTAAATTATTTTATATAAAACAAGCATGACAAATATTTCTCAGTGTAGGGGAAAATGGGAAAAGTTGGAAGGGGAACACATGGACCCTATCTCACCAGACTTGACTCAAAGAGGGAACAATATAAACAACCATTTGCATGTAGAATTTCATTTTACCATATAGGAAAGCAGGAAGAAAAGGGGAAAAAAAGAGAAAAAATTGATAGAAGGGAGGGCATGGAGGGCAGTTTGGGGGGAAAGAAAAAGACAGAAGAACACTTTTGAGAATTCTGAAGGCAAAAGGAGAGAGAGAGAGAGAGAGAGAGAGAGAGAGAGAGAGAGAGAGAGAG
>NW_027187378.1:45793027-45813259 GCF_028583685.1 Petaurus breviceps papuanus | reverse complement strand
GAGAGAGAGAGAGAGAGAGAGAGAGAGAGAGAGAGAGAGAGAGAGAGAGAGAGAGAGAGAGAGAGAGATAAAAAGGAGAAAAATAGGATGAAGGGAAATAAACTAGTAATCATTACAGTGAAAAAAAGCTATAGTGAGTTTCTCTGATAAAGATTACATCTCTCAATCATATAGAAAAATGAGTCAAATTTATAGAAATAAGAGCCATTGCTCAATTGATAAATGCTCAAAGGATATAAACAGGCAGTTTTCAGACAAAGTAATGAAATCTATGCACATTCACATGAAAAAAAAAGCTCTATATCACTGTTGAGGAGAGAAATGCAAAGTAAAACAACTCTGAGCTGCTGCTCACATCGATGTAAATTTTCTCTTCAAATCATCTAACATGACAGAAAAGGAAAATAACAAATGTTGGAAGGAATGTGGGAAAATTAAAATACTAGTGTTCTATGAGTTAAGTTATATACTGATTCATCCATTCTAGAAAGCAATTTGGAATTATGTCCAAAGGCCTATAAAATCATACATGTTCTTTCAACAGGGAATACTATTACTCAATCTATATTTCAAAGACACAAAACAACAAAAAGGAAAAGGACTAACATGTACAAAAATTATGTATAGCGACTCTTTCAGTGGTGGCAAAGAATTGAAAATTCAAGAGAAATACATCAACTTAGAAATGACTGAAAAAGTTTTTGTTTATGATTGAAAAGACATACTAATGTGCTTTGAGAAATGATAAGCAAGATGCTCTCAGAAAAAAAAACATGGAAAGTCTTACACTACCTGATGCAAAATTAAATGAGCAAATAACAGAAACTATATAATTTTCTCAATAGGTGCAGAAAAAAAGTTTTTGATAAAATATAAAAACCTTTTCTATTGAAAACACTGGAAAACATAGGAATAAATGGAGCCTTCCTCAAAATGATAAGTAAACTTTACATAAAACCATCAGCAATCATTATATATAATGGGGATAAGTAAGATGCATTTCCAATAAGATCTGGGGTGTAACAAGTATGCCCATTATCACCACTGTTATTCAATATGGTACTTGTAATGTTAGTTTTAGAAATAAGAGAAGAAAAAGAAATTGAAGGAGTTATAATAGGCAAAGAAGAAACTGAGTTACCACTCTTTACAGATGATATGATGATATTCTAAGAGAATCCTAGAGAATCAAGTAAAAAAACAGCTTGAAATTATAAACAGCTTTGCCATAGTTGGAGTATATAAATTAAATATGCATAAATTATTGGCATTTCTATATATTACTTTAACAAAACTTAAGAGCAAGGGATAGGAAGAGATATTGCAGTTAAACTTACTTTGGACATTATAAAATATTCAGTAGTCTACTTGCCAAAAGAAATACAGGGACTATATGAAGACAATTACAAAACACTTTTCACACAAAAAAGGCAGATCTCAATAATTAGAATGACATCAATTGCTTGTGGGTAGGCCTAGTTAATATAACAAAAATGACAATTCTACCTAAATTAATTTAGATATTTAGTGTCATACCAATCAAACTGCCAAAAATTATGTCTTTAGAGATAGAAAAAAATATCAAAATTTATTTGGAAATGAAAGGTCCAAAATATCAGGAAGTTAAGGAAAATAAATGCAAGAGAAGGTGGCCTAGTCATACCAGATCTTAAATTGTATTATAAAGTAGCAATCATCAAACCACTTGGTACTGTCTAAGAAATAGAGTGATGGATCAGTGGAATAGGTTAAGTACACAAGACACAGTGTTCAATGGCTACAGGAATCTACTGCTTGATAATCCCAAAGACCCCAGGTTCTGGTATAAGAATTCACTGTTTGACAAAATCTACCGGGAAAACTAGTATGGAAGAAACTGGGCATAGATCAACACCTGACACATTATGCCAGATACTATAAACAAATTAGAAGAGCAAGGAACAGTTTATCTGTCAGATTTATGGAGAATGGAGGAATTTATGACAAATTAAGAGAGAGAATGTTATGAAATACAAAATGGATAATTTGATTACATTAAATTGAAAAGGTTCCCCCCCCCACAAAGTCAATGCAACCAAGATTAAAAGAGAAGCAGAAAACTGGGAAAGAATTTTACAACTAGTGTCTCTGATAAAGGCCTCATTTCTAAAATACATAGAGAACTGAGTTGAATTTATAAAAATATAAGTCATTCCCCAATTGATAAATGTTCAAACAATATAAACAGGATGTTTTTAGAGGAAGAAATTAAAGCTATCTACGGTCATATAAAATGCTCTAAATCACTATAGGTTAGAGAGATGCAAATCAAAACAATTCTCAGGTACCACATCATACTTATCAGATTGGCTAACATAGCAAAAGAGGAAAATATAAATGTTGGAGAGGATGTGGGAATGTAGGAAGATTCATTGTTGGTGGACTTGTGAACTGTTCCAATCATTCTGGAGAACAATATGGAACTATACCCAAAGAGTTATAAAAATGTGCATAGCTTTAATCCAGAAATATCACTTCTAGGGCTGTATCCTAAAAAAAGATCATAGGGGCAGCTAGGTGGCTCAGTGAATAGAGCATCAGACCTGGAGTCAAGAGGACCTGATTTCAAACTGGGCCTCAGACACTTAACACTTACTAGCTGTGTAACCTTGGTCAAGTCACTTAACCCCAATTGCCCTGCTTTTCCCCTCTCAAAAAAAGACCAGAAAAAAAAGAAATAACCATAAAAATTATACGCTTGCAATACACGTCTGTATGTATGGCTATATGGATATGTATATATAGACAGGGAACAGGGTGAGTTGAATATGAAGGGATGATATCTAAAAACCAAAAATAAGGAGTGAGTAAAGAATATATTGGGAGAAGGAGAAAGGGAGAGAAATAGGGTAAATTATTTTACATGAAAGAGGCAAGAAAAAACAACGGTGGGGAAGAGCGGGGAGGTGAAAGGGAATGAGTCAACCTTTTTTTCATTGGATTTGGCTTTAGGAGGGAATAACATACATACTCATTTGGGTTATCTTACCCTACTGGAAAATAGGGGGCAAGGAGATAAAAACTGGGGGTGGGGAATATAGAAGGGAGGTCACATTGGGGCAAGGGGTAGTCAGAAGCAAACATTTTTGAAAAGGGAAAACGTGAAAGGAGAAAATAAAATTAATGGGGGTGGGATAGTTATTCTTTCACAGTATGACTATTAAGGAAATCTTTTGCATAGCTACACACGTGAAGCCTGTGTTGAATTGCTTATCTTCTTGGTGGGGGTGGGTGGGTAGGGATGAAGGTAGAGGATGTGGAACTCAAAGTCTTTAAAAAGAAATGTGAAACATATGTTTTACATGCAACTAGGTAATAAGATATACAGGCAATGGGGTACAAAAATCTATCTTGCCCTACAAGAACATAAAAGGGAAGGGAATAAGAGGGAGGGAAGTGATTGAAGGGAGGGAAGACTAGGGGAAGGGGTGTTCAAAATGCATGCCATCTTGGTGTTGGGGTTAGGGGAGAGATGGAGAGAAAATTTGGAACCCCAAATCTTGTGGAAATGAAGGTTGAAAACTAAAAATATATAAATAAATTCTGAAAAAAAAGAAATTAATTTTCCCTGTACTTCTTAAATTATGCCTTAATTTTTTTAAAATGTAGTTTGTGCCAATATTTCTCTAGGACTATGTCAAGAAATTTTGTACTTATACTTTACAGTGTGATTTAGATGGGGTTATTTTCCTACTTTTATAAGACAGAAATGGGAATAACAGTTACATTAAACCTGCCAATAATCCAGTTAAAAAAAATTTAAAAATGTAATTCTCCATGGTTCACCAACTAAACCATCATATTGTCTCCATGAAAGCAGAACATTTACAATAATATTTAATTTTTTTTCAATTGCATTCAAAAATAATTTTAACATTCATTTTTAAAATTCTAGGTTTTGTTCCTCATTCCCTCCCTCTTCCTCCCTTAAGATGGGAGGCAACTTAAAATATTGTGGATGTTCAATTATGCAAAATATATTTACAAATTATTTTATGTTATAAGAAAACAGAAAAAATGATAAAATGAAAAATAGTATGTTTCGATCTGCATTCAGACACCATCAGATAGCATTTTCATTGTCAGTCCTTTGGAATTGTCTTGTATCCTGGTATAACTGAGCACAGTTAAGTCATTCACAGAAAATCATCATACAGCAGTGATATTGCTGTGTACAATGTTCTCCTGATTCTGGTCACTTTGCTTTGCATCAGTTCAACTAAGGATTTCCAGGTTTTCTGAAAGCATTCTTCTTGTCATTTCTTGTAGCATAATAGTATTGCATTTTAATCATATACTTCAACCAGTTCAGCCATTTCCCAATTGATTGCAATTTCCCCAACTTTTAATTCTTTACCCTTGCAAAAAGCTGCAATAATTTTTCTCTCTCTCTCTCTCTCTCTCTGTCTCTCTTTCTCTCTCTCTCTCTCTTTCTCTCTCTCATATATCTATATATAGATATATATGTGTTATATATATATATATATATATATATATGCTTCCTTTTATTTTTATCTCTATGAGATAACAGACCTTATAGTGACAATTCTGCATCAAAGGGTATGCATGAGTTTGTAAACCATTTTGCATAGCTGCAAATTGCACTCAAGAAGGTTGGATAAGTTCTCAAAATTATCCCATTTTCCTCATATCTCCTCCAACATTTATCATTTTTCTTTTATATATATTAGTCAATATGATAGGCATGAGGTGGCACTTCAGAGTTGTTTTAATTTTCATTTCTCTAATCAATAGAGCATTAGAGCAGCTTTTTTCCTTATGATTATAGATAATTTGTTATTACTTTGTCTGAAAACTGTGAATAACCTTTGACCATTTATTCTTTGAGGAATAATTTGTACTCTAACAAATTTGACTCAGTTCTCTATATATTTCAGAAATGAAGTGTTTATCAGAGACACTTAAAGTAAATTTCTGTGCCTCTCCCCCTCAAGTGTTCTGTTTCCTATCTAATATTTACTGCATTGGTTGTTTTATGCAAATTCTTTTTAATTTAATATAATAAAAATTATTATTTTACATTTCTAAAAGACAAAGTGAAATGAACAGAACTGGGAGAACATTGTATATAGTAACAATAATACTGTATGATTATGTAGTATGAATAACTTAACTATTCTTAGCAATAAAATGATCCAAGTAACTCTGTAGGATTTAAGATGAAAGGTGCTGTCCATTTTCAGAGAAAGAACTGGTAGATCCTAAAAGCATATAAAAGATACTTTTTTCTTTAATTTATTTATTCTTTTGTTTTTGTCTGTGTTTTTTTTTCACAGAATGACTTACATGTGAATGTATTTTATATACACATGTAAAACCACTCTCAAATTGTTTGTCTTCTCAATGAAGGGGGTAGGGTAGGAGGGACAGAATCAAATTTTGAACAAAAATAATTTAAAAATTATTTTACATGTAATTTGGAAAATAAAATATTAAATAAGATTTTTAATGACAAAGTCCATAATATACATTTTGTTTACATTTAACCTGAACAATTCTATGAGACAGTATAAAACCAAGCACTAGCAGCTTTCCTAAAGAATGCTACTATGAACAGCTTTTAAGGTTCTGATTACACAGTATAGTGAATACCCTATTTATTCCAGAACAACTCAAAGCAAAACATTCACAATAAATCAAGCTACAGCATTCACAATATTACAACTTATCACAGAAAATGACAATATAGTATTCACAACAGCTTAGCATTAAAATGACCACATAGTTTTCACCAAAGTGGTCACAATATTTAGAACAAAGAACAATCATCTCAAAGTACAATAGTTAAAGTCTTCCACTCATGGGGCACACTAAATTAACTCAATCAGTCACTTATTCAGCAATCAATTACTAAGTATCATTAATCACTAAGTACAATCATTACAAAATACACAAACTAGTAAACTTCAATTTCATCATTAGTACTTACAGAGAGGTCTTTTTATCTTGATTTGAGTCTGGTTCTCAGATTCCCTGGATCCCTTTCCATGGTCCCAGATTCTACCTGGATTCACCAGACTGTCACCTGGGTTCAATGCCAATTCCTTGTCCAGTTCTCTGGGTAGGTCCTGCTCCACACTGAAGTTCACAGAGTCTAGTCCATCTCAAATCCTTCACAATTCCTGCTCCAGGGAATTCAAAGCTCAACAAGCCACAAACAGACAAAGTCCCTGCATCCTGGTCATGTTTCCTCAATCTTCTCCAACTCATTCAAAAAATCAGAATCACCTTATCCAGCCTGGGGGGAAGGGGTTCCTAGGCTCCAGTTCAGAAGCTACAACACCACAAGTTCTCAGGAAAATCTGGCTTAGTTCTCTATTCTCTCTCCAGCAGAACAGCTTCTGCCATCAGATTCTTGTCTGAAGAAATTCTGACTGTACCTCTCTGGGGCTTTTCTCATATACACACAACATTAGCTTCCTGTTTCAGCCAACCCCTTTCCTATTACATCAGGAACAGGGGTTTATACCTTCTGTTTCTTTCACAGAGGTTTGATTAGTTACTAAGTGCTAAGTACCTGCTAACTTGCCAATACAAAAAGGGGTCTTCAAATTACCCTTACAGATAGGTATTGAAAGAGTTATCATATCCAATTTGCAGATGGTAAAATTGAATCTCAAAGAGGCTTAGTAGACTGCCTAGTGAAATTATGAATGGCATAATGGATAGGGTGATAGGTTTGAATTCAGGAAGACATGTTCAACTATAACCTAATAAACTGTTAGCTCTGTTACCTTGGGCAAGTCACTTAATATCTGTCTCTTTTAAAAAAAATATTTATTTACTTCAAATTTTCAGGATTCAGTTCCACAATCCCTTGAGATCCAAATTTTGTCCCCCTCCCTGTGATGAGGGATGGCTCCCAATAAATTCAGCAGGAATTCTGATCTTATCTTAAGACCAGAACCTGTGATTCAGTCTGGAAAGAATTCAGCTCAGGCTAACTTGGCGTCACAGTTGCAAAAGTTTATTATATGCCTTACAGTGGGCAAGGATCCTTAGGGGGCCTGCAACCTCAAAGTGGGTAGAATTAAGATTTATATAGAATCATCCATAGTAGAACCCATGCCAATTATGCTAACTAGGTGATTAAGGGTGGGATTAGGGAGGAGTTAAGGTGGGGGCAGTGTTTGAAGGAACATGCATCTTCAATGTAATTGTGCAGGCATATTGCCCATGATTCACTGGGAAAAAAGCCCAAAGGGGGGCTACCTGGAGGTTTGGTTTTAGGTTTGAAACATCACTAAGTTGGCTAGCAGTCAAGGGCTGATGGAGAAGTGCCCAGTCTGCCACCCATCAGTGTCATGTTTCACAAGATTAATGTCTGGGAACCAAGGCTAACTGAGACTTAGGGGATAATAGGCTAAGGAGTTAACCAAGATATAGGGTCCTGAGGATTCATTGAGGCAGCCAAGGAGTCAACCTAGAGATAGGGTAGTGAAAGATTCATGGGGGCAGCGGGACACTATACAAGGGGGGGGATAATAGTTGCCTAAGCTGGAATGTTTATAGTTACTTTTGTTAAGGGTTCATAGGAATAGTTTGTTTTTGTTCCAATCTGAGATAATTGTTGCTGGGCAGAGTTATTGCTCTGAAGCTAAGGCAGAGCTCTGCAGGGGGAAGGGGCGGATTTGATGCTCTGAGGCTGGGGAGGGGGGGAGAATGGAGTATGCTTTTACAAACTGGTTTTACAAATTGATGTTACACAGTTTTACAGATTGATGTTACAAATATAGATCCCAAGCACCCCATATTCCTGATGTTACCAATTGGTATTACAAATAGATTTTACAAACATAGATTCCAAGCACCCCATCATCTGTACTCCTCTCTCTCTCTCATGGTGGCATGCAGTCAAATATAGGCTCTACAAACACCTTCACATTAAACATTAGTAACATTGTAAAAAAGGATTATAAACAACGGAGTGAACAATGAGAAAGAAGAGATAAAACAAAACACAAAAGAGAGACAGCAAGGAGTTTGCTTCAATCTGCATTCAGACTCTGTAGTTCTTTTTCTGGATGTGTATGTACCTTTCGATCATGAGTCTTTTGTGGTTGTCTTCTAACTTTGTATTGCTCAGAGGAGCAAGTCTAACAAAATTAGTTGTCACAGCTATGATGTGTCTGTAATTGTGTAAAAAGTTCTCCTGGTTCAATTCTCCTCACTCAGTATCAGTTTATATAAGTCTCTCCAGGTTATTATGAAGCCCATCTGCTCCTCATTTCTTATAGCACAAGACTGTCCTATTACATTCATATAACACAACTTGCTTAGCCATTCCCCAATTGATGAACATCCCCTTAGTTTCCAATTCTTTGCCACCACAAAAAGAGTTGCTATGCAGATTTTTGGACATATGGGTCCTCCTCCCACTTGTATGATATCTTTTGATACAGCTGTAGAAGTGGTATAGCTGGGTCAAAGTGTACATACATTTTTATAGCCCCTTGGGCATAGTTCCAGATTTTTCTCCAGAATGGTTGGATCAGTCGGATCATTACAGAACTCCATCAATGCATTAATGTTCTAATTTTTTCACATCCTCTCCAGCATTTATCATTTTCCTGTTTTGTCATTTTATACAATCTGACCAGTGAGATGTAGTACCTCAGAGTTGTTTTGATTTGCATTTCTTTAATCAATAGTGATTTAGAGCTTTTTTTCATATGCTTATAGATATCTTTAATTTCTTCCTCTGAAAAATGCCTTTTCATATACTTTGACTATTTATTAATTGGGGAATGCTCTATCTCAATATTTTTGAAATAGGAATTTAAAAAAGGACCTACTTCCTAGATTTGGTGTGAGAATAAGATGAAACAATGATTATAAAGCATTTAACAGTGCTTAGCACACAGTAAGTATTATATAAACTTTGCTATTATTGTTCTTGTCATTGTTGCTGTTCTCCTTTATTGGAGGTCTTCAAGGAAAGGTTAGATTATCATTTACAAGATTCATCATGGATGGGATTCTTTTTCAGATGCTTGTTGGACTAGATGACAATTGACATCCTTTCTAAATTTGTAATTCTCTGATATGGAAATGTACAGAATGATGGAGATAATAGTGCTGTCATAGTCCTGATCTGACAGGTTTTAGGCTTATATTTGGGGAATCTGAGTTTCAATTCTAATCACATTATTAATAATTATATGACTTTGTTAAAGTCACTTAATCTCTGACCCTTAGCTTCTGATTCTTTAGAGTAAGAAAGTTGAGATGACTAAAAAACATTGTTGATCATTGTTAGGCTCAGACATGGTGGGCGCATTAATACCCTGTTGGTATTATTGTGAATTAGAAAAAAAATTCTGGAACACAATTTGAAGTCATGAAGAAAAAGGGAAAAAAATATTCATGGCTCTTGGCCGAGGGATTTCCCTACCAGGGCCAGATTCTAAAGAGGTTGAATACAGAAAAGAAATATCCCACATATACAAAAATATTTATAGTATCACTTTTTTTTTTTGGTAGTAGCAAGGAACTAGAATCAAAATAGATGCCCCATCAACTGAAGGATGTCTAACAAATTGTGTACGAATGGAATGGAATATTACTATATCACAAGGGAAATCAAATATGAATATTTCAAAGAAATATAGGAAGATATGAATTGATGCAGAGTGAACTAAACAGAACATCAAATACAATACATACAACTATAACAATATAAAAAAATAAGGGTAAGGCAAAATTGAACCTTGTATAAATTATAATGTCTAATTTGGCCCAGAGAAGAGTTGTAAAAATATACCTCCATTCCTGCATTGTATTGAAAAGAAAGTATAGCTATGGAAATTTGTATATGCTATCAGTAGTTGCTAAAGTTTAGTTTAGCCTGGATTTTTTTTCTTTTAAAAATGTTTGTTAAAAGGGAAGGTCATTAATAATAATTTATCTAACATTTATATAGTGGTTACTATGTGCTAGACATTGTGTTAAGCACTTCACATTTCTCTCATTTGATCCTCATATCAACCTTGAGAGACAGATGCTATTATTATTATCCTCATTTTCCAATTGAAGAAACTCAGGGAAATAGTAGTGTGACTCTGGAAAAGTCACAACTGTTATTTCCCTCATATCTTCCTGACTCAGAATCCTGTGCTCTACCCATTGTACTGTCTAAAACTATATTTGAAAATGAATGTGATGTAAGATGACTGATATTGAAATAGATTTTAGTTGCACATGTATAGCTTATATCAAATTTCTTATGTTCTTAAGAAGAGGAAAGGGTAGGAAGGGAGGGAGAAAGTTTGGAACTCAAAATTTTATAAAAATGTGAAAAATTTATCTTTATATGCAATTGAAAAAAAATAGAACACTATTAAATATTTTTAAAGAAAATGAATATATCAAGAAAATAAAAGGTATAAACAAAATAAAAATTAAATGATAGGGATGAATGGCATGTCCTCTAAGTTGTCCTGGATATCTTAATCTATGACACTTTCAGGTCCTACAGGTAGCAAATGAGAGATCCTTGACTTAGAATTCTATTCTGTGCCTTCAAGTTGAGTGTTCTTTTCACTGTCATAATGCTAATTAATATGTGCCACCAATCACATACAATATTACCCTGGACAAATAACTACAATTTACTGATAGAATATAGATCAGTTGGTTGACATCAGTCTGCCAGGTGATTAACTAGGAAGTCTTGACAGCTATCATTTTTATCATTGAAAACTGTGGAAGGTCCTACATTACTGACCACAAGGCCTTGTGTTCTGGAGGCTAGGGCCTGTCCTGTGCAAAACTATATGTGGTCCTCTCCAACTTACTCTGCTACTTTTTTTTTCAGTCTTGCAATCTTCTTCCAAATATCAGGACTGTAGGGCATGCTCTCTCCAACACCAATGTTTCCTCCTGTCCTGTGTTGACATTTCAATAAACTCCTCCTAAGAGAGGAAGCATGATATGTGAGGAAACATGCATTTCATTGAGACAAAAAAACACTGGATGTGGAATCTAAACATTTTGTCTGAAGATTGACTCTGCTTCTTATGACCTTAGGTCAAATTATTTAACCTCTCCAAACTTAGAACTTCTCATCTATAAATGAGGAGATTGTATTAACATGATCTCAAAGATCTTTCCCAGCTCTAAATCCTATGTCAAATAACAACTCAGAAATATACTGATTAGGGCTTAAAATATGTCCTCTTCTCATGTCATTTACATTTTAATAGGGGGCTGACTGAGAGACTAGAAGAAAATTCAATGAGAATTACACAATATCTGTACAAAAATTACCCTTGAGATAACCTAGTCCAATATCTTCATTCTGTGGATAAGAATTCTGAGGCCCAGAGAAATTAAGTGACTTTCTTAAAGTCACAGAGTATGCAAATACCAAAGTTGAGAGTTTTGAATATTGAGTATTAGATTTGGAGGTCCACATATTAGGAAGAGCCTTGTGTTTCTTAGTTGTTTTAATTCATATTAACTAGCCAGGGAGGATAAAACTAACTTTATTTTCCAAAGGAGTTCTCAATCTTGACTGGGCTTAAATGACCTATATGGAAACAGTAAATGAAAAATTACAGAAGGGTAGTAATGGGAGTATTATTTCAATTTGCTAGCATAAGTATACTAAAGTCTTTAGTACAATTTTCTAATTAATAAGAAGCTTATGATATTATTGTCATTGTGATTATGCAGATAAGTCAGTGAAGAAGGAAAGGGACTTCATAACAGTCTACAACAAGTGAGAAGATGGGTTTGAGTGTGACCATTGTTACTATTTATTTCTCAGTACAGAACCATGTCCATAGGAAGCAGGACTTGTTCAATGAATTTAATTCATTTGTTCAAAGACTATTTTCACAAAACAAGATTAGATTTGAGATATGCCTTTCTAAATTTTATTCAAATTTTTCCTTTTAGGCCCATGAAACCCACTGTTTCTCTTCTATCCATGAAGCTTCAGAGTTTAATTCTTTCCCCAGAGAAAGAGGTATGTGGGGTTTGTGTCAGGTAGTGTCTCACGTAAGGGCAAAACTAAGCATTGTAACCCAGTAGAAAACTGGGTTCAATTCCTGACATATTTTCTAGCTGTGTGAATCTGTTCCTCTCCCTATATCTGCCTTCTCTCCCTTGTAAAATGTGTACATTTATTTCCTAATACATTTCATTAGATCATTGACTTCCTACTCCAATAGCACTAACAACTGAGAAGGCTACGATGGGGAGGTTAATGAAATAATGTATGTTAAAGTGCTATGAAAGGCATAAAGTAACACCTCCATTTCAGAACTGGGAAAACTGGGCTTGAATGCACTTAATAGTTGGTTAACTTTTAGGGGTGCCAATTTATGGAGTGACTAAACAACCAGCAAACATTTCTTAAGCATCTACTACATGTCAGTCACTGTGCTAAACCCTGGGGATGTGTACATAATTAGTCCTTGCCCTCAAGAAACTTTGATTCTTCAGGGGAAGAAAAAGAAAGAGGTTGGATTAGACAGTTTTTAAAGTCCCTTCTAACTCTAAATCTATGATCCTATGTATACATAAAATTATGTACAAGGTGAACATATACATTTCTCTGAGTCTCAGTTTTCTATAAAATAATGACTACTATCATTTGGAGCTGTTGTGAGGAAAATGCTTTTTAAATCTTTAAACATATTGATATTTAGGATATTATTGCTTGAGGTGTTTTTTTTTCCTCTTCTAGTCCCTTATAGTTGCCCTCTTGACAATCCCTTATCTCTAATGCCTGTCCTGTTTGCATTTCCTAAAGGAACTATTTCTAATTTAGCTTCAACTAATTCCTTGCTTTTGGACCATCATACGATACTAGTGACCTGCTTATTTTCTCCAAATTTTCCTCACCTTCCAACTGGTGTTTCTTCTCATTTCTTTCTAGTGCCAGTAATTTTTTTTTTTGTCTTCCTCCATCTATCATAAATTCCTTGAAGGCAGAGAATGTCATGTTTGCTTTTCCAGGCTTCAGCAAGGTGCCTTACCTATAGTAAGTGATAAATAAATACTAAATGTTCTGCATTTATGTCTATCTGTCAGTGAAGTGGTATAGTGAATAGAACATAGTGCCTAAAGGTAGGATGACCTGAGTTCCAACCTGGCCTCAGACACTTACTAGTTGTGTGATCATAAGCAGGTCACTTAAATATTTTCTGCCTCAGTTTCCTCAATTTTAAAATGGAGACCTTAATAGCCCCTAGCTCCTTGAGTTGTTGTGAGGTTCGAATGAGACAATATTTGTAAAGTGCTTAGTATAACATCTGGCACAATCTAAGAACATTAAAAACACTTATTATCCCCTCTGCATTCCAATCTGTCTATGTCTGTCTCTCTATAATCAGCATAAGCATCATTTTACCTTTTTACAGATGAAGAGATCATTGATCTAGAGCTAAAAGACACCTCAGAGGTCACATAGAGCTCCCTTATTTAAACATAAGGAAATAGAGACTCCCATGGAGGTCAAATGACTTTCTAAAGTCCTAAGGGGTAAGTGGAAGAGTGAGGATTCAAACTCATATCTTCCAATTTCAAGGCCAGTACTTTTTTGCACTTTACTATGAAGTAGTTTCATTTTCATAGTAACTGTGAAAAAATGAAAAAATGTTGAGGATGCCAAGGAGAACAGTGGCATTTTGACAGGGAAAGGGAGACACATTTGTGCTCAGGCAGCATGGAATCTATCAAAGAATGGCACTGAGGGAGCATCTCTCCAGGAATGGGTTTCTTTTCCTCAGAATGCCTTCTATCCTTCTTGCTCATTATCTTCATTCTGCCTCATAAGGCAAGCTGCTCTTAGTCCTCAGGCTTTGGGCAACACTCCCCTGAAGCAGTCCCTTATTACATTGAAACTAATGGGTAGGAATCAAGTAGAGACCGAGAGAGAAGAGGGCTGAGTGAACCAAAGAACTAGTAATAGGACTGTGGAGTGTGGGGGCAGGGAAAGAAAAATTCATAGCAATTGAGAGAAAATGGGGATGTCTTCCTACAGAGAAAAAAATAAAGAAAAAGTAAGAGAAAACTATGGGAGAAAATTGTAATAAAATTGTCAAAAGAAGAGCAGAGAAGCAGAAAGGAGAATTAAATAAAAATAGCATTTGCATAAAAAAGGGGATTAAAAGGAACAGAAAAAATTACAATGTAAAAGATCTAATAAAGATTACTGGAAGGTAAATGAACATGGCAAGGAGAAGGCTTCTGCAAAGAACAATAAATACATTACAGATTATAAAATTGCAGTGAAGAAAACATCAGAGAGAAACCACAGAGTGAGTAAAATAAAAGAGGAGAAATAATTTAAAGTTCAGCCCACAGAGGAAGCAAGAAGATAGAGATAAAAAGGATAAAAGAAGTGAGTAAGTGACAGATATTAATACAATGCACAGAAAGGGTGAGAGAACTATTGAAAGCATGAAAGAAGGAAAGTAGGTGAGTGCTTGAAAGGAGACATGAGACACTCCTAAGCAGGGTTTTTCACTGGTGAGAAAGCATTCATTCTTCCTCTCAATAGCATTGACAGGATGATAAAGGTATTTTTAAAATTGTAATTAAGAGTTTATTCATGCATATGGGCTGCCATTGCAACATTTAAAAAAAAAAGACTTCAAGAACCATTGTAATCTGCATATAAATTCTGCCCACAGATCCAGAGATAAGTGTGCTATGCAGAGAAGTCATCCATGCCTTGAAGACACTGCCTAGGGAGTTCACATTTCAGGTATTCAAGAGGAAAAAATGTATTTGAACTTTTCCACCAGTTTCTGAGGTGAGATTAGGGATGGGGGGGTGGGGAAGAAGAAGGTCAGAGTTTGACTGTCACCTTAGCACTTTGTAGTCTTCAGGCAAGGGATTCTCAAACCATTGGCCCTGAGTGAAATACATAGTAGAGGAAGGCAAAGTTTGTCTTCTGTTCAGTATCCTTTCTACCCACAATGCCCCTGGCCTGGTACCTAAATGTCTAGAGACTCTACTAGAGTATAATCATACCTCTCTTCTGCCAGTAAATCTTACCCCATAGCCTATAAGAGCTTGAAGGGACCTTCAAGCCTATGAAAATATATCCTCTTTCTTCAATTACCAATGAGGAAACTGAAACCAGAGGAAATCATATAGCTAGTAAAGTAGCAGATTCTGGATATACTCTAAGTCTTCTAACATTTGCTTACTGGTTTACCAGTTGCCCTGTACTGGCTTATGCTATGCTCCATAAAAAAGAACCCTTGACAAAGTTCATTTATTTAAAATTAAATTTAAAAATGTTGATTATGAGGCAGAGCCAAAATGGTGGAGTAGAAGCACGAACTCCACCAAGATGGCAGAGTAGAAACTTTCCAATCACTCCCAATACATGTGAAAAAAATTAAAGAAACTTTAGAGCTATAGAACCCACAAAGTGACAAAGAGAAATAAATCTCTCATTGAAGGCAGCCTTGCAGGTCAACAGGAAAAGTATATTGCAGCATGCTCGTAGCCAAGTACAGTCCCATGAATGTTCATGTATACATAGACAGAGGACACAGGATGAATTGAATATGAAGAGAAGAGCTCTAAAAAATAAAATTAAGAGGTGAAAGAGGAATTTATTGGGAGGAGAAAGGGAAAGATAGATTAGTGTAATTTGTCTCATATAACAGAAGCAAAAGGGGCGGCCAGGTGGCTCAGCGAGTAAGAGCACTGGCTCCAGTGTCAGGATGACCTGGATCAAATCCGGGCTCAGATACTCAGCACCACACCCAGAAATAACTGGCCGTGTAACCTTGAGCAAGTTACTTAATCCCGATTGCTTTAAAAAAATAATAAAAGAAGCAAAAGAAAACTGTTACAATGGAGGGGAAAAACAGGAAGGTGAAAGGGAATGGGACAACCTTATTCTCACTTAATTTGGCTTAAGGAGGGAATAATATACACACTCAACTGGGTATCTTACATTACAAGAAAAAAAGGGTAGGGGACAAGATGGTGGATGATAGAAGGGAGGGCAGATTGAGGGGACAGGGTAGTTAGAAGCAAACATTTTTTTTTTAAAGCAATCGGGGTTAAGTAACTTGCTCAAGATTACACGGCCAGTTATTTCTGGGTGTGGTGCTAAGTATCTGAGCCCGGATTTGATCCCCAGGTCATTTGACACTGGAGCTCTTACTTGCTGAGCCACCTGGCTGTCCCTAAGGAATTGGGGTTAAGTAACTTGCTCAAGGTTATACGGCCAGGTGTTTCTGGGTGGGTGCTAAGTGTCTGAGCCTGTATTCGATCCCCAGGTAATGCCAACACTGGAGCCAGTGCTCTTACTCACTGTGCTACCTGGCTGCCCCTAGAAGCAAACATTTTTGAAGGGGGATAGAGTTAAAGGAGTAAATAGAATAAGTGGGGGTGGGATAGGATGAAGGGAAATATAGTTAATCTTCCACAATATAACTACTATGGAAATGATTTGGATAATTACACATGTACAACCTATATTGAATTGCTCATATTCCCAGTAGGGGTGGGTTAGGAGGGAAGAAAGAAAAAAATCTGGAACTCAAAGTTTAAAAACAATTTTAAAAAAATAAAAAAAAAATATTCATGCAACTAGGAAATAAAATATACAGGCAATGGGGTATAGAAATACATCCTGCCCTACTAGAAAGTTAGGGGGGTGATGGGAGAGGATATAAGAGAACACAGATTGGGGGATGGGGTATTCAGTAAGCTTGCTATTTTGGGGTGGGGGTAGGGGAAAGAAGGGAAGAAAAATTGTAACTCAAAATCTTGCAGAAATGAAAACTAAAAATAAATAAATAATTTCAAAGATGTTTATTATTGTGATAGGGCTGGAAGTATGATATAAAGTTTAGATCAGACAGGATTACTAATGATAAGGATATTAAAATCAATGAGAATAATAGGAAAGCAAGAAATGATAATAATACAGAATAATATATGGTAAGTAGATTTGTTGTTATTGTTGCTGAGTTGTTTCTCAATAATTTCTGACTCTTCATGACCCCCCCATTTGAGGTTTTCTTTGCAAAGATGCTGGAGTGTTTTGCAGTTTCCTTTTCCAACTCATTTTATAGATGAGGAGTTGAGGCAAACAAGGTTCAGTGACTTTCCCAGGGTCACACAGCTAGGAAGTGTCTGAGGTCAGATTAGAACACAGGAAGATTAGTCTTATATGTATAGTGAGTCAATGAATAAATATGTGTAGTGTTGGATACTGGATAGTGTTGAACTTCATATTAGGAAGACCTGGATTTACATCCCTCATGATATTACTAAAAGGGAAGAAAGGAAATAGGTTTCCTGTGACAACCACAGGGAAGAAGGGTTCTCTCTCTTAGTCATTACAACATTGATGAAATCATACTAAAAACCATGGGAACAGGTACATAGCCCTGTCTGACTCCATTGATGACTGGGAAAGCATGAGGGCATTCTTCATTATCTAGTACTCATTCAAGCATGCCATAATGGAATTGGTGTGCAGTACTGATAAACTTCTCTGAGAAAGCGCATTTTAGCATCATCTTCCACAAACTCTCAAAAGTGTTATTATCTAAGGCCTTGGTCAGATCAATAAGCATTCTGTACAGAACTCTGTTCTGCTCCTGACATTTTTTCCTGGAGTTCTGGGAATGCAAACACCATATCAACCATTCTTTGTTTTTTGAAGCCATACCAGATCTTGGGTAGATGGCCATCTTCCATGTGAAGGATGCCCTCATAAAAAACATGCTATCCTCTTCTGGAGGCAAGATGGTAGAGTAGAAGCAGGACCTCCGAGAGGCTCTGGCTTCCACCTTCCACAATCCACATAAAAAGGGGACTCTGAAGAAACTTTGGAGCTGCAGAATCCACAAAATGACACAGAAAAGCTAACCTCCCACTGAGGACAGCCTGGAAGGGAGGCAGGAATCAGTCATCTCAGTGCTCTGGTAGCAGAGCCCAGGTCTGTTTGAGTTGGAGATTTTAGCCCCAGGGCAGGTATAAACAGCTGCAGGCCTGTAGGGACTCAAGATCAGCAGTGCTGTGGCCGTTTCCAGATGTATCAATGCATAGATGTGAAGGACAAAGTGAGAGGTCAGTGCAGTCTGGATTTTGGGACCCAGTAAGTGGGACTGAATGGGCTTTTGACCCCAGGGAAAGAAGCTGCTGGTACAGCCAGCCAGCCAGCACCATGCCACATGGCAGCTTCAGCTCCTGCCCTGCAGAGTGTAGGGGACCAAGCGACTAGTCTGAGGGGTATTCACTCTCTCTAAAATGATTGTATCTGGATTTCAGCTTAGGTTGGAGGTCCTGAGGTGTGTGTCCAGCTTGCCAGAGCATGTGGAGGCCTCAGAGAGGGCACCCATCTAATACATCTGGCAGCTGACAAAACCCCAGCATTTGGGACAAAAGCTCCCCTGTCTGGCAGCAGAGTGCTACTGTGGCAAAACACCCAGGGGTCAAGTGACTAAGAGGCAACATGACCAGGCAAAGGAAACAAAGCAAATAGAAGATTCCAACATTAGACTCCTATTTTGGGGACAAAAAGGAGCAAAGCATGAAACAGGAGGAAGGCAGTGAAGTCAGAACTCCTGCACCAAAAGTTTCAAAGGAAAATATGAGCTGGTTACAGGTTAGAGGACCTTAAGAAGAACATAAGAGAAGTGGAGGAAAAATTGGGAAGAGAAATGAGAATGATGCAAGAAAATTACCAAATGAGAGTCAACAGCCTGACTGAGGAAAATAATACCTTAAAAAATAGACTAACTCAAACGGCAAAAGAGGCTCAAGAAGGCAATGAGGAGAAGAATGCCTTAAAAAGTCAAATTTGCCAGATGAAAAAAGAATCTCAAATGCTCAGTGGGGAGAATCATTGCTTCAGAATTAGATTGGAGCAAATGGTAGCTAATGACTATGAGAAATCAAGATGCTGTTAAACAGATCCAAAGAAATGAAAGAGTAGAAGGCAATGTGAAATATCTCATGGGAAAAAAAGCACTGACCTGGAAAATAGATCCAGGAGAGATAATTTAAAAATTATTGGACCACCTGAGAAGCCATGATCAAAGTAAAAACCTAGAAATCATCCTCCAGGCAAAACAGAGGTTGAAAGAATGCACCAATCACCTCGTGGAAAAGATCCCAAAAAGAAAACTCCTAGGAATATTATAGCCAGGTTCCAGAATTCCCAGATTACAGAGAGAATATTATAAACAGCCAGGGAGAAACAATTGGAATTATGTGGAAACACAATGAGGATAACCCAGGATCTGGCAGCTTCTACATTGAGAGATTGAAAGGCTTGGAATATGATATTATGGAGGTCAAAGGAGTTGGGATTAAAACCAAGAGTCACCTACCCAGCAAAACTGAGTATCATGTTTTAGGGGAAAATATGTTCATTCAGTGGAATAGAGGACTTTCGAGCATTCTTGCTGAAAAAACCAGAGTTGAATAGAAAATTTGACATTCAGATACAAAAAGCAAGAGAAGCATGAGAAGGTAAACAGGGGAAAAGAAATCATAAGGAACTTATCAAAGTTGAACTATTAACATTCCTACATGGAAAAACAATAATTGTAACTTATGAAACTTCTCTCAGTATTGAAAATAGTTTAATGGAATATATATATATATATGAGGGTATATGGGCATATGAATACATATGTGAATGTGTATATATATATATGTTTACAGGTATACATAGATAGAGGGCACAGAACCAATTTAATAGGAAGGGATGATACTTAAAAGGTGAAATTAAGAGGTGATAGAGGAATATAGTGAGAGGAGATGGGGAAAGACAGAATGGGGTAAACTATCTCATATATAAGAGGCAAGGGAAAACTTACAATGGAGGGGAAGAACAGGAAGGCAAAAGGGAATGGGTCAACCTTATTCTCTTTGAATTTGGCTTGGGGAGGTAATGAAATGCACACTAAATAGGGTATCTCACCCTACAGTCGAATAGGGCAGGATGGGGATGAGAGAAGGGGATGATGGAAGGGAGGACAGGCTGGGAGGGGAGGGAAGTTGAAAGCACCCACTTTTTAAAGGGAAGGGAATAAAGTAGACAATAAAACAAGTGGGAGGTGTGTAAGGGTTATGGGATTTAAAGATCTCCCATGCCCCATGGACGTGCTGACATAGCAGAGCAAGAGAAAGTGAAAAGCCGAGCTAACGGTCCTGCGGTTGGCAGTTGGTGGC
>NW_027187378.1:45768291-45793017 GCF_028583685.1 Petaurus breviceps papuanus | reverse complement strand
TTTCCCCAAATGGTAAACCTGACGTATTTTGTGATGGATAATTATATCAGCATATTTGTAATCTCTATAGGCATTGTGAATATGGCATTGCTGATACAAGGTGGGATAGGAGGTAGGGCAATATAGTCAGTCTTTTATAATATATCTACTATGTTATTGTTTTGAATTAGCTACCCATGTACATCCTATACTGAAATGCTTATCTTCCGATAAGGGTGGGTGACAATGGAGGAAGGGAATGAATCTGGAATTCAAAGTTTCAAAATCAAATGTTTAAATACATATACATATACATATATATGTGTATATATATATATATATATATATATATATATATTATTAATACTATTTTACATGTAATTGGTAAATAAGATATACAAGCACTAGGGCATAGAGATCCACCATGCCATACCAGATAATTTGAAAAGGATATGGGAGAAAATATGAGAGACAGCAGATTGGAGTAGGGGATATCCTGTGGGACTTTTATTTTTGTGTGGTGTGTAGGGGGAAAATGGGGAAAAAAATCTGTAACTCAAAATCTGAATGGTGTAAATAAGAAGTTAGTAAAGCATTTGAAAAATGAAAAAAAAAGTGCTATCCTGTATGAGTGAAGCAGAATTTTAGTAGTTCAAAAGAAATATGAGATTCACAAATTTAGAGACATCTCCACTCCAAATGTTCATGTAGATTTTTTGTGCCTGACTTGTAGTAGATTCTTCTGAACTTGTATTAGCATAAACAGTCACAATTGTACACATTGTACATTGATCCCAACATAGTGATATCATTTTGTTACTTTTTGATCACAAAGGATCCAAACAACTACTTACAATGCTATTTTATGAGTCTCTGGAATTAACAAGACATTAACAGGAATGTTGTTGAGATGGACTAGCACTCTCGAGTGTTTTCATTCTGGGGAAAGTCTGTGTAAACTCTAAGGCTAATCCTAATTAATTAATAATCATTTATTTAATACCTAATATGTGCCAAACATTGCACTAAATACTGGAATCCAAGTACAGAAAGCTGGATTATTTTATAGATCTCTAGGGTGAAAAATGGGATTCACTATAATGTTGTGTATGTGTGATTCTCTTCTTAGCAGCCTCAAGACATTTTACCCTCTGAGAGGAATCCAAACTATAGGGGACTATGAAGAAGCTGATAATCCAGGCAGAGAAGGAAAATTATATGCATTAATTATGAACAACTTAGAATTTTTGCATATTTTGCACTCCCTAATTAAATCATCCTTCATTTATTCCACCTCCTCAATTACAGCCTTGCACATCTCAAGATGGTTTTGTGATAGGGCACATTCTCCTAATTGGTGAGTATTTGTCTGGGATCACCAATTTCATGATGGGCCCTATCCATGATCATTTCATTCATCTCACTTTCAGCTCACTGTTCATCCTACTTTTTGTCTGTTACATGTCCTCACCAATAGTTTTGACTCTGTAAATAGCCATCCCTCACTTTTATCATCTCCTTTTATTTTTTATATTACTTTATGAGAATGCAGCATTCTTGAGAGGAGACCCTTTGATTTTGGGTATATGTGTACCCCTGTACTTAACATAGTACTGAGTATATTGTAAGTGCTTAACAAAATGTTATCCACCCATCCATCTATCTTTCTTTTGGAAAAAAGGATTTCCAATACCCACATAAAGAGAATTACCTTTAGTCTCTATATGAAATTTAGGGGAGCTTTTATTTAATGATGTATATACTTAGATATAAGCAATATTTTGAAAATTTCTAGACACAGTTCTGGTTGTGGATGTCATGGGACAAAGAGAGAATACATTTTTTGTTATCATCCCCTGAGATTGAATACATTTAATATAAGCTGAAAATACACACACACATGCACACACACACTATATCTATATCATATATTTCATACTGGAATTGTGAATTAATAAATATAGAAGTGGGCAGAGTCAAGATGTCAAGATAAAGGCAAGAATTTACCTGACCTCCCCCAAATTCCCCTCCAACAAATTTAAAACAATGCCTCAAATTGAATTTTCCAACAGCAGAATTAACAAAAGGTTGAAATGAAATAATTTTCATCTTAAGACAACTTAGAAGGTTGGTAAAATGTCTGCCTTGTTGGGGTGGTGATTGGGACTGGAGTGTAGTACAGTCATCCAGCAAAGCAACAGCAGGCTTAGAGGCAGGTGCATTAGCAGCAACAGAAGCTTTGGGAGCTCTCAACCCACAGAATGTAAGGGAGTCAGACAAATGGTCAGAAGGAGATTACAAGGAATCCTTAGCTTGCAGTGGATCAAGGATTCTGTTGCCTTGCCTGTACAGGGATCTTGGTTGCACTCCCAGGGCAAGGAATGCCACTAGTATACTAGAGCTCCTCACCACAGGGGAACGAAAATCCTGGTCAAGTTCCAGAGTAGAAAATAGTGCTTGCAGTAACTCATAGATAAGAGTATGGGGCAGCAGAGCAGTGTGTTTTTAGATTAATTTTTATATCATATTTTAGACAATTTCAGAAGAACTGAAAAGTTACAGATATACAGAAGTACCTCTGAAAACAGCAGAAGGAAAAAAAAAATCTGAAGCTTCAGACAGTGACCTTCCACTCTGGAAGTAAAGCAAAATTGTAACACAAAGCTAAAGTCAAGAAATATGCTGGAAAATAAACAAGCAAACTAAAACAATAAAGATAGAAAGATAAACAAGGAAGGAAGGAAAGAAGGAAGGAAGGAAAGAAGGAAAAGAAAAGGAAAAAAATGACCATAGAAAGGTATGATGACACAGAAGATGAAGATACAAATTCAGAAGAGGATAACAAAATGCCTATATACAAATCTTCAAAGAAAAATGTGAATTGTTTCCGGGCTCAAAAAGAACTCCCAAAAGATGAGTTAAAATATTAGATTAAAAAATCATTTTAAAAATTGAATAAAAGAAGTAGAAGAAAACTGGGAAAGAAATGAGAGTGATGCAAAAAAAAATCATAAAAAAGAGACAATAGCTTGGTAATGGAAACACGCAAATACTGAAGAAAATAATACCTTGAGGAACACTATGGCAAATATTAAAAAGAGGGACAAAATATATTGAAAAAACTCTTTTAAAAGCAAAATTGGACAAATGGGAAAAAAGATATTCAAAAATTAAAAATTCACAGAAGAAAACAGCTCCTTGAAATTAGAATTGGTCAAGAAGAATGTTAAGACTATATGAGATATTGAGGAAGGCTAAAACAAATTCAAAAGAATGAAAAAAAAACACATAGAAGAAACTGTGAAATGTATCATTGGAAAAACAACTGCTTGTGAAAATGGATTGAGGAGAAATAATTTTAGATTTACTGGACAGCAATAACGCCATCTCTGCAAATAGAACATAGATGTCATATATAAATACAGAATAATAAAACTGCCCAAATGCCCTAGAAGTGGAGGATAAAAAATAAATCAAAAGAATCCACCAATCACTACTAAAAGAGGTCTAACAGTGAAATCTCCCAGAAATATTAAAGGCAAATTCCAAAGTTTCCACATCAAGGAGAAAATATTGCAAGGAACCAGATAGAAAGAATTAAATATTGTGAAGTTACAGTTCAGACAAAGCAAGAATTAGGAACTTCTACATTAAAAGATCATGAGGCTTGGAATATAATATTCTGGGGGGCAAAGAATCTAGATTACAACCAAGAATCACCTAGTCAACAAAACTGAATATGAATTTTTTAGAAGAAAAAAAAAAGACTTTGATGAAATAAAGGACTTTCACTCATCCCTGATGAAAAGATCAGAGTTGAATAAAAAAAATTTCAAATATGAGACTCAAGAGGAACATAAATAAGTAAACAAGAAAGAGAAATCATAAGAGAATCAGTGATTAAACTTTTTTTTTAACAAAACTTCATCGGAAGATGGGTTGTTTAACTCCTAAAAACTTCACCATTATTAGGGCACTTAGAAACAATATACATAGAGAACATGGGTGTGATTTGTCTATGATTGGATGATAGTCAAACAAATAAACAAAATTAATGAGTGAGAAAGAGGGGTGCAATTTTAGAAGGGGGAAGGAAGAGGAAAAGTGGGATTAATTATTTCATGTAAAAGAAGCACAAATGAGCTTTTACAATGGTGTGTGTGGCAGGCAACACTTCAACCTTATTCTCATTGTAACTGATTCAAAGAGAGAATACTTACATATACTGATGCAAAATGAAGTGAGCAGAAACAGGAGAACATTGTACATGGTAACAGTAATATTGTAAGATGATCAAATGTGAATGATGTAGCTATTATCAGCAGTACAATTATCTAAGACTGTTTTTTTTTTAAAGCAATTGGGGTTAAGTAACTTGCTCAAGGTTACATGGCCAGGTGTTTCTGGTTGGGTGCCAAGTGTCTGAGCCCGGATTTGTTCCCCAGGTCATCCTGACACTGGGGCTGGTGCTCTTACTCGCTGTGCTACCCGGCCACTCCCATCTAAGACAATTCTGAAGTATTTATGATGAAATGTGCTATCTGTCTCTAGAGAAATGGCAAATGGAGTCTGAATGCATATAGAAGTATACTTTTTTTAAACTTTCTTTTTCTTTACTTTGGTCTGTGTTTTCTTTTGTAACATGACTAAAATGGAAATATGTCTTGCATGACTATACATGAATAGCCAATCCAAAATTACTTGCCTTCTCAAGGAGGGTGGAAAGGAAGAGGGGGAAAGAAATTAGATCTCAAAATTACATGAACAATGAATATTAAAAATACAGTTTTATGCAAATAAGAAAAATGTAAAAAAATTAGTATAGAAAATGTTTTCTATCTAATGTAGGTTAGCACCTTTTCTGTAACTTGATTTTAAGAGCTGCTTAGCTGTGCACAAAGAGTATAAGTTGCTTGTTTACCTAAACCATACTTTTGATACTGGTCAGAGGCAAGAATTGAATTCCAATTTCCCCAATTTCTCAGCCAGTTTTCTATATGCTACACCATGCTGCCTTTCACAATATACACTAAAGTCATAAGTGATACAATCATAAATATTACTAATTGTCTCTGGGTGACCAAAAAAAAGCAAGAAGCTCATTTCCTCTTTTTGGAAACCAGTTATTTACAAATTGCCTAGTAGCTTGAGATCACAGCAAACGTATGGCAAATATAGCACTGTCAAAAGACCTTAGCTTGAGTCCTAGCTTTGATACTAAATAGCAGTGTGACCTCAGAAAAAATTTTTGTCCTAGTTGACACCTTAATTCCCTCTGTAAATTGAGGAAATTTGATAAAATGATTTTTAAATTCCTATTAATCTCAAGAATTCTCACAATTCTATGAAAAATTATCATTATCATCCTCATTGTTGTTGTCATCACTATTGAAAGCATTTAAATAGTGCTTTAACAGAAAGCTGGGAAAGAATCTTTTAAAGTGGCTCTGATAAATGTTTCATTTCTTAAATATATAGAGAACTGAGTCAATTTTTTTGGAGAGGGGAAAAAAGGCAATTGGGGTTAAGTGGCTTGCCCAAGGTCACACAGCTAATAAGTGTGTCAAGTGTCTAAGACCAGATTTGAACTCAGGTCCTCCTGACTCCAGGATCAGTGCTCTATTCACTGGAATTGAGTCAATGTTTAAGAATTCAAATCATTCCCCAAACGATAAGTAATCAAAGGATATTAGCTAGTGGTTTTCAGTTGAAGAAATCAACTCTATCTGTAGTCAAATGAAAATAAAAATGCTCTAAATGTCCTGCAAATGCAAATTAAATTTTATGCAAATTAATGTAAACTAAAACAGCTCTGAGGCCCCACCTCATATGTATCAGATTTACTAATATGGAAGAAAAAGAAAATTAAAGGAGTTGGATGGGGATGTGAGAAAAATAAGCCACTAATATACTTCTAGTGGAGTTGTGAACTGATCCAACCATTCAGGAGAGGAATTTGAAACTCTGACCAAAAGGCAATTATACTGTGCATACCCTTTGACCCAGCAATGACACTACTAGGTCTATATCTCAAAGAGATTTTAAAAAAGGGAAAAGACCTACTTCTACAAAATATTTATAGTTGTACTTTTTGTGTTGGCAAAGAATTTGAAATTGAGGGTGTCCATAAATTGGAGAATGGCTGAACTATTTGTCATATATGATTGTGATGGAATATTATTTTGCTGTAAGGAATAATGGGCAGTCCAATTTCAGAAAAACCTGGAAAGATTTACATGAGCTGATACAGAGTGAAATGAGCAGAACCAGGAGAACTTTGAACAAAATAAAAGCAATATTCTACAGTGACCAACTAGGAATGACTTAGGTCTTCCCAGTAAAACAATGACACAAAACAATTCCAAAGGACTCATGATGAAAAATGCTATCCACATTTAGAGAAAGAACTGATGAAGTCAGAATGGAGATCAAAGCATACTATTTTTCACTTCTTTTAAATTTTGACTTGTTTCTTCTTTTACAGCATGACTAAGGTGGAAATGTGTTTTACATGATTGCACGTTGTAATGGCAAGCAAAATAGTACTTTGCTACTTTTTCAGCTATTCAAGTGCCTTTGAGTCTCATCTTTAATTGTATCAAGTCTGTTGGAAACAGTATACATTGTGTTGCCCTTAATAGACCTAAGGGAGTTTGGAAACCTTCCTTGACCTCAAAAGGCCTAACATCATCACATGGAGCCCACAGTGGGAGGAGCTTGTGGAAGAGTGGAGCACCCATGGTCAACCAGAAAGTAGCAGAGCAGAGTAAAGCACTAGTAGAGCTGGGAACAAGCAGAACCGAGAGGGAGAATGGTTGTGATTTTCAGTACTCTGTTAATCTCTATTACTTTCTGTGAACTGAGAGAGAATGCTTATGATGTTGGCACTCTGTAGAACCCTGTCTTTTGGTCTGTCAGACAAAAACACCCTGTCTGTTGTTCTTAAGTAGGAATCCTGAAAGAGGGCTTTACTGCTATTACAGAAGTCCTGAAAGAAGACTTTACTGCTATTACATAATTCCAGGGACTTTACTGTTGTTTTGTGTTTGATTTCTTAGACAGAAGCTTTGTATATTGATTTGTGTTATTTTGTCAGAAAGAAAGTGAATTGAAATGATAGTGCTGGCAATGTGTGTAAATATTATTGTAACTCTGTTAAGCTTTGTCTTCCTAGGAACAGAAACTTCAAAGAGCTTGGAGTGGAGCAGTAAGCTAAAGTATGAAACAGGCCTGGAGCACTGCCTACCTGTGAGTCCAGGCAAGACCTGGGGATGGTCAGACCATCAAAGAGGAGCCATGGGTTTTGGAAGTCAATCTCCAGCTAAGAGGAAAGAAGACCTTACTTGGGTACTCTGTATTGCCTGATGAGATTGTGATTTACTGTGACCTAGAAGTGGTTGTTGCTTGTATTTTCTGCTACCCCTTAAGGATTATTGGCATAAAAATGATTAGAAACCAGCCTCAGTAAAGATGAAAGAAGACTTTTACTTTGAGACTCTGTATTGACTAAGGAGATTGTAACTTACTGAATGCTATGTGTTGTTTAAGACTATATGACCTTCTTAGTAATAAGTCTTTATTTTACATTGAAGTGAATGATGTGCGTTAGTTTCTTAAATGTTGTGTTTTAGTTTATTGCAGAATAAATAGAGAGTTCACTGTACTATGTGATTAGATCCTTAAAGTTATTCACAGTAGCAGTCCTCAGGAGAGTTGCTTGTGATTGACTTTACACATGTATATAACCTAGATTAAATTGCTTACTGTGTTAGGAAGAAGGTAGAGGAGGGAGGTAAAAAGACTGAAACTCAAAATTAAAAAACAATGAATGTCAAAAACTGTCTTTACATGTAATTGGGAAAATAAAATATTATTTAAAAATAAATAGTGATTTAAGCTTTGCAAATTACTTTACAAATATTATCTCATTTCTTTTTTTCCTTTGTAACAATTCTGGGAGGTAGGTGCTATTATTATACCATTATAAAAATGAAGTACCTTAAGCAACAAGGATTAAATGTGACTTGCTCAAGTTCACATAGCTAACAAGTTCTGAGACTGGATTTGAATTCAGATTTTCCTTACTCTAGGGGCAGCACTCTATCCATTGTACCACCTAGCAATTTCTTCCCATGAATTAATGTGCCAACTGACTAATTTCAGGATCTCTGGGTCCACATTCTAGAATAGAATTCTCCAGATGATCACAACATAGACCAAACCCTCCAGATTGCTCCCCTCCCCCAACCATCTCTTCACTTACTTTAAAACAGACCAGAACTTTTAGGCTGGGAGACAGGTATTCTCTTTAACACTATTTGACTTGGTAGCTAGATGCTGTAATTGGGCATAGTACTTGGAGTTAAGAAGATCTTACTTCAACTCCTGCCTTGGACAGTTATTTACTAGCTATTTGATCCTAGACAAGTAACTCAGTCTCTTGGGCCTTGGGTGTACATCAAAGGTTTGTAATAAAAATAAATGAGTAACATAACTAAAGCATTTGTAAACTATAATGAGTCATTAAAATATGAGATAATCAAATAATTAGAGATCAAATGAGTTAATACCTGTAAAATACTTAGGACAGTGTATGGCACATGCAAGGGGCTATATAAAGGCTTACTCCCATTCCCTTCCCTTTACTATATATATTTTGGTTATTTTTTCAAAACTTTCTTGCTTCTAGCATAATAATAACATTAACAATAATAATGCCAATGATGACGATGGACATTGATGTTGTTGTTGTGTAGAAATATCTTATTGCTTTTGTATAATTTCATAGCTTTCAAGTCTAGAGGAATCAATAAGGACTTCTAGTCCCACCCCTATTTTATGACTGAGGAATTTGAGGCATAGTGAGTATAACTGTCATACCCAGAGCTATGCAGATAACCTTAGTATTTGAGCCCCAATTCTTTGAATCAAAATCTAACATTTTTTTCACTTTAAGACTACTCACTCCTAGTGTCATGTCATGACATCATGTCATGGAACTGACATTGTACTTTGCATAAAGAGATGTGTTTGACAACTGGCTTTTACCCTTATTATTTGTGTAACCTTCAACAAACCACTTAAACTTTATGAAACTTAGTTTTCTTTTTTCTTTTTTTTTAATTTCTTTTTTTTTTTTGCTTTTTGGAGGGGGGAAGGTAGGGAAATTGGAGTTAAGTGACTTGCCCAAGGTGACATGACTAGGTTTTGTGTGTTTGTTAAGTGTCTGAGGCTGGATTTAAACTCAGGTTCTCCTGACTCCTGAGCTTGTGCTCTATTCACTGTGCCACCAACTGCCCCTAAAACTTTAGTTTTCTTATCTGTAAAATAGGGACAATGATAATTATGCTAGATTATCTTCTTTCAAAAGATTGTTATGAGGAAAATAACTTGAAACTTTAAATGTGATCTTTTTTTTTTTTTTTGAAGTGCAGGGTTTGTTGTTTGAACTTCCAAATGACTATCTAAATCCAAGGCCTATCTCTGTCAGTAACTACCTGTATGGTCATGGGCAAGTCATTAATCCTCTCTGAGCCTGATTTTACTCTTTAAAAAAAAAGCACAACCAACTTCAAAGACTTGTGGGGAGATTGAAGTGCAATAGCAGTGGGAGTTATAATTATTTGATCCTTCGAATTATTATAGGAGGAGTACAGGGCTGGCATTATGATTCCCCAGTTATGCTTTAACATCTAGTGGAAGTTATGGAAATGGAAGAGATAGATCTAGGATAAAACTAGATTTGTTATTCAGTTAATCTGGTGACTGACTGATTTGCATATTTTTAAATCAATTTGCATACTGCATTCAAGAGACTCTGACTCCATGCATGTAAGATCAAATAAGATAATTTCTTTCCTGTAATCTAACACAAATGTATTCAAACCCCAAATTTAGAGCTGAGCAGATTTTACATGTGGAGGAAGAGTTTTAAACAGGTAAATCTGGGCCATGATCATATGGGAAAAGGTCACTGTTCTACAGGAGTTTTGTGTTTATGATAAACTAACACCCCTGTGAAATAAGGAAATGAGAGTACTATGAGCATCATTTAGCAGATGTGGAGGGAGTAGAAGCAGGACCTCCCTGATGCTCTGGCTTCTACCCTCCCCAATCCATGTAAAAAGGGGACTCTAAACAAACTTTGGAGCTTCAGAACCCACAAAATGACACAGAGAAGCTAACCTCCCACTGAGGACAGCCCAGCAGGCCGGCAGGAATTGGCCAGCACAGGGCTCTGGGAGCCAAGCCCAGCCCCACGCTGAGGCTTTAGCCCCAGGGCAGGCCTGACCAGCCACCAACCAGAGGGACTGCAGATCAGCAGCAGCTGTGGCCATTTCAAGATATATCAAAACAGAGTTGCTAAGGACTACGTGAGAGGTCAGTGCAGTCTGGACTTTGGGACCCAGTAAGTGGGAGTACGTGGCTTATGCCCCCAGAGTGAGAATCCACTGAGACACCTGCACAGCTAGCCAGTGCCACGTGGTAGCTTCAGTTCCTGGCCTGCAGAGTGCAGGGGGACCAAGGATGAGTATGAGGGGTAATCGCTCTTGCTTTAACCTTCTTGGATCTGGATTGCAGTCTAGGGTGGAGATCCTGGGGTGTGTGTCCAGCTTGCCAGAGCATGTGGAGACCTCAGAGAGGGCACTCACCTAATTAATACCTCTGGCAGCTGAAAAAAACTTAGCATTAGGGACGAAAGCTCCCTTGTCTGGTGGCAGAGTCCTACTGTGGCAAAAAGCCCAGGGGTCAAGTGACCAAGGGGTGACATGACCAGGCAAAGGAAACAAAGCAGATGGAAAATTCCTACATTAGACTCCTATTTTGGGGACAAAAAGGAGCAAAGCATGGAACAGGAGGAAGACAGTGAAGTCAGGACTCCTAAACCAAAAGCTTCAAAGGAAAATACAAGCTAGTTAGAGGCCATAGAGGACCTTAAGAAGTAGATAAGAGAAGTGGAGGAAAAATTGGGAAGAGAAATGAAAATGAAGCAAGAAAATTACAAAACAAGAATCAACAGCCTGACTGAGGAAAATAGTACCTTAAAAAACAGACTAACTCAAATAGCAAAAGAGGCTCAAAAAGGCAATGAGGAGAAGAACGCCTTAAAAAGTTGAATTTGCCAGATAGAAAAAGATTCTCAATAGCTCAATGAGGAGAATCATTGCTTCAGAATTAGATTGGAGCAAATGTTAGCTAATGACTTTATGAGAAATCAAGATGCTGTTAAACAGATCCAAACAAATGAAAGAATAGAAGGCAATGTGAAATATCTCATGGGAAAAACCACTGACCTGGAGAATAGATCCAGGAGAGATAATTTAAAAATTGTTAGACTACCTGAAAGCCATAATCAAAGTAAGAACCTAGAAATCATCGTCCAGGAAGTTCTCAAAGAAAATTGCCCTGATGTTTTAGAACCAGAGGGCAAAATAGAGGTTGAAAGAATCCACCAATCACCTCCTGGAAAAGATCCCAAAAAGAAAACTCCTAGGAATATTATAGCCAGGTTCCAGAATTCCCAGATTAAGGAGAGAATATTACAAGCAGCCAGGAAGAAACAATTTGAATATTGTAGAAACACAATCAGGATAACCCAGGATCTGGCAGCTTCTACACTGAGGGATTGAAGGGCTTGGAATATGATGTTGCAGAGGTCCAAGGAGCTGGGATTAAAACCAAGAGTCACCTACCCAGCAAAACTAAGAATCATGTTTTTTGGGAAAATATGGTTATTCAGTGGAATAGCGGACTTTCAAGCTTTCTTGACGAAAAAAGCATAATTGTGTAGAAAATTTGACAGTCACATTCAAGAAGCAAGAGAAGCATTAGAAGGTAAACAGAGAAAAGAAATCATAAGGAACTTATCAAAGTTGAACTATTAACATTCCTACATGGAAAAACAATAATTGTAACTAAAGAAACATTTATCAGAAATTGAAGTGAATAGAAATATATATATATATATATATATATATATGTACATATATATGTCTATATATGATGGTATATGGGCATATGAATACATATATGAATGTGTGTATATATGTCTAGATATACATAGATAGAGAGCACAGGACCAATTTAACAGGAAGGGACAATACTTAAAAGGTGAAGTTAAGAGGTGAGAGAGGAATATAATGAGAGAAGATGGGGAGAGACAGAATGGGGTAAACTACCTCATATAGAAGAGGCAAAGGAAAATGGTTACAATGGAGGGGAAGAATAGGAAGGCAAAAGGGAATTGGTCAACCTTATTCCCATTGAATTTGGCTTGAGGAGGGAATGAAATACACACTTAAAATGGTATCTCACCCTCAAGCAGAGTAGAAGGGGAAGGGGATGAGAGGGGGGATGATGGAAGGGAGGGCAGGTTGGGGAGGAGGGAAGTTGGAAGCACCCACTTTTTTATGAATTATAACTCTTTTTGTTACTAAATTTCAATACCACAAAGAGAAATTTCCATATATAAAAACATGCAAAAATAATAGAATTGTACACGAAACTGAATTCTACCGCATACCGCTTGCTTTAAATACATAGTACTATTCTTTCATTTCAAAACAGTTCTGCTTGTCATGTTAGTGGTTGAATGTCACTTCTGTGAATTTATACAAAATATTACAATGGATCTTTAACATATCATTTTTACTATCACGTTATTACTAACTCCCACCACCTTTCATTAACCTCCCTTTCTTCCTCCCAATTAAGAACACAAAAAGTAGGGGTGGAGTGGAATAGGGTGGAGAGTTTCAATAATTAAAACCACAAAATGACCACATCTAAAAATATTTTCCATCTTCCATGCATCCTTTATCTGAAGGAGGGTAAGTAACATCTCTAGAATAGGGGCAGGGGAGTCAAGATGGAAGAGTAGAAACAGGACTTCCATGGCTCTCAGCTCCTCCAATTCACATAAAAGGTGACTCTAAAGAAACTTTGGAGATACAGCACCCACAAAATGGCACAAAGAACCTAACCTCCTGCTGAGGACAGCCTGGCGGGCTGGCGGCAAGTGGCCAGCGCAGCGCTCTGGGAGCTGACTCCAGCCCCCCAGAGTATGAGGTTTTAGTCACAGGGCTGGCCTGACCAGCCACCAGCTGGAGGGACTTCAGATCACCAGTAACTGTGGTGGTTTCCAGAATTATCAACTCATAGGTGCTAAGGACAACAATGAGAGGTCAGTGCAGTGTGGACTTTGGGATCCAGTAGTTGGGAGTGCATTGGCTCTTGTCCCTGGGGAGAGAAGCTGCTGAGGCACAGCAGCCATGGAGTGGCAGCCACATAGCAGTTTCAGCTCCTGGCCTGCAGATTGTAGGGGGACCAAGTAACCAGTCTGAGGGTTAATCGCTCTTGCTTTAACCTGCTTGGATCTGGATTGCTGGCTAGTGTGGAGGTCCTATGGTGTGTGACCAGCTTGCCAGAGTGTAGGGATGCTTCAGTGAGGGCAACCAATTAATACCTATGGCAGCTGAATAGCTAAATGGTTATAATGGAGGGGAAGAACAGGAAGTCCAAAGGCAATGGTTCAACCTTATTCTCATTGAGTTTGACTTAGGGAGGGTAGGGAGAGAATGACATACATACTAAATAGGATATTTCACCCTAGAAGAGATTAGGGGGGAAGGGGATGAAAGGGGGGATGATAGAAGGAAGGGCAGGTTGGGGGGGAGGGAAGTTGGCAGCACCCACTTTTCAAAAGGGACAAGATCAAAGAAGAGAATAGAACAAATGGGAGGTGGGATAGGAGGGAGGGAAATATAGTCAGTCTTCCACAATGTATCTCCTATGGAAATATTTTGTGTAGCTACTCATGTACAACCTATATTGAATTGTTTATCTTTCTAGTAAGGGTGGGTGACAAGGGAAGAAGGGAATGAATCTGGAATTCAAAGTTTTAAAATCAAATATATATATATATTTACTACTACCAATATTATTTTACATGTAACTGGGAAATGTGATATACAGGCACTGGGCCATAGAGATTCACAGTGCCCTACTGGAAACTTGGAAGGGGTATGGGAGAAGATATGGGAGAGAGCAGTTTGGAGGAGCAGATATCCTATGGGATCATTATTTTGGGTGTGGTGGGCAGCAGAAAAACGGGGAGAAAATTTGTAACTCAAAATGTTGCAGAAATGAATGATGTAAACTAGAAGTTAATAAACATAATACTTTAAAAAATCTCTAGAATATTTTCAGGTCTTTCTGGAGACTTGATTGTTCAAAATTTGGAGTTTCAAAAATTGTTTCTCTTTGCATTGTTGTTGAACTGCTTTAAATTCTTCTCATTTCACTTTTCATCAGGTCATACCACCCAGGATTCCATGAAATCACCTTTCATTTCCTTTCTAGATGTCTTTGAACTTGGGTGTTTGTATTCCAAACTTCCTACTCAACTTAGGTTTTTCCATCAAACATTCTTCAAAATCTTCTACTGTATTAAATATTTTTTCCCATATAGGATTATACCAAGTTTTGCAGGGTGGCTTATCTTAGCTGTAAACCCATCTCCTTTGCCTTTCTAAATATTGAATTCCAAGATTTCCTCCCATTTGTAGTTGAGGATGCCAGGTCTTGTGTGATATACATTGTAATTCCTTGGTACTTGAACTGCTTCATTCTCAATTCTTGTAATATTTTTTCTTTGATATGGGAGTTTTGAATTTTGACTGTGACATTTCTGGGAGTTTTTATTTGGGTATTTATTATAGGAGATGTCCTATGGATTCTTTCTATATTTATTCTGCCTCTTAGTTCTAATAAATCTGTGCAATTCTCTTTTATGATTTCTTTTAATATAGTATCCAAGCTTTTTGCTATATCAATGGTATCAGGGAGCCCAATAATTTTTATGTTATCTCTTCTTGACCAGTTTTCCAAGTCAGTTGTTTTTGTTACCAGATATCTTACATTTTCTTCTTCAAGTTTTTCAATCTTTTCATTTTGTTCTAACATTTTTTGCTGTCTTATGGAGTCATTGATTTCTGTTTGATCTGTTCTTGTTTTTAAGGACTCTACTTCTTGCATAAGGTCTACTATTTTCTCTTCTAAGTTATGTATTTTACTTCCAATTCTTTCCTCCAGGTCTTTTATTTCAATTTTTATCTCATCCTTCATTTCTTCTAGGAATTCTTATACTACTTGTGGAAAATCCATGTTTTCCTTTGAATCTATGTTTAGAGTTGTTACAGAATTGCTTTCTTCTTTTGGAAGATCTTGAGACTTGATACTGGTTGATGTTTTCATCTTTAATGTATTTAACTCTCCAGGTTTAGTTTCTAAATTGAGGCTTTGTCCTAGGGGCAGGCTATGTGCCATGCTAGATTTTGAGGTGCCTTGACTAATCAGGCAGGATTTCATTCTCAATTCCTTGGGTTCCAGTGCTTCCTTTCAAATCCCGGGATTAGGCCTCTTTGGATTTTTGAGATTTAGAACTGAAATCTCTGCACTCTAACATTTCCAAGCTCTCTACCTCAGGGAAAAAAGTGCTTTTGCAGGCTACAGTCTACATGAACCCCTTGGTTAGACTGGAAGATGTAGACCCTCATTTTATTTCCAGTTCCCTTTTTTCTATTGCCTGAATTTTTTTTTTCAAATCTCAGGTGGAAGAAATAACTGACTTTTAGTTTCTTACTAGATCTCCTTCATGGATTGTTTTAGATATGCAGGAGGTGGGTGATTTGCCTTGAGTATCAAAGTCCGGACAGCTGATGATAGGTGCTACTTGTTGGAAATGTTGGAGAAGGAATTCTTGTGTCCAGAAATGAGCTGGCTTAGATGACCTCTTCCAACTTGGAGACTCTGTAACTCAAAAGGCATAACCTCGTAAAAAGTTCCTCTTCTCTCTGATGTTGCAGGAAGAATTCCTATTTCCAAATTCATTTACCAAAGAGTTGAGATGCTGATTTTCTGGGATGAGAAAATAGTATAACTATCTCAACACTTGATGAAAAGCTGGAATTTACCTCACTACCTTCATTAGACCAGGTAAGTAGGTATCTCTTAAGAGTCTCTGCCTCCAAGGAATGGATTCCCTTCACTCCCCTGCTAAGGAACTTCTTTCTCAACAATGTTCCCTCCTCCAGGCCAATAGCCTTCCAATGTTCTAAAAGCACTGCCGAAATCACCCACTTTTGAAAAGAGACTGGATCAAAGCAGAGAATAGAACAAGTGGTAGGTGGGATAGGAGAGAGGGAAATATAGTCAGTCTTTTAAAATATATCTACTATGTTATTGTTTTGCATTAGCCACACATGTACAACCTATACTGAACTGCTTATCTTCCCAAAAAGGGTGGGTGACAAGGAAGGAAAGGAATGAATCTGGAATTCAAAGTTTTAAAATCAAATATTCAAATATACATATATATACACACACACATACATACATACATACACATATATATACATATACATATACACACACACTATTAGTAATACTATTTTACATGTAATTGGGAAATAAGATAAACAGGCACTAGGGCATAGAGATCCACATGCCATACCAGAAAATTTGAAAGGGGTATTGGAGAAAATATGGGAGAGAGCAGATTGGAGGAGGGGATATCTTGTGGGACTGCTATTTTGGGGTGGTGGGTAGGGGAAAAATGGGGAGAAAATTTGTAACTCAAAATCTGGAGAAAATGAATGATGTAAATTAGAAATTAATAAAGCATTTCAAAAAAAGAAAAAGATGTGGAAAGTGAGGCATTTGGAGGTGATGTCCAGTGTAAAACATCTCATCAGTATCAGAGCTGAGACTTTAACTGGGCTCTTCTCAATACAAATCCCATACTATTTTTAATATCTCACAATCAGTCAGGAAACATTCATTAAGTACCTATTATATCCTAAAAACTGTGCTAAGGATGCAAAGACAGAAGTGTAACAATAGTCCCTTTCCTCTAGGATTTTTCACTCTATTAGAGGAGATTACATATACATATATACCTATGGACAAACCAAACATACATACATATATATATATATATGTACCTACACACATACATATATAAATTAATGTATATTCTACATATCTAAAGTGCATATGTAGTAATACATATATATATATATATAATAAGCACATAGGTAATATATTATTCTTTCTTTTTTTCTTCTTTTTGGAAGTGGGAAGGCAGGGCAGTTTGGGTTAAGTGCCTTGCCCAAGGTCACAAGGCTAGAAAGCATTAAGTGTCTGAGACCAGATTTGAACTCAGGTCCTCGTCACTCCAAGGCCAGTGCTCTATTTACTGTGCCACCTAGCTGCTCCAATATTATTCTTTCTATTATCTATAATTATAATTATATCATAGTGGTGAATAGGCAAGGACCTCTGATTTTTGGAATTTGAGCCAGGAAAAACTGCCTACTTATCTGAGTTTAAAGGGAGAGATAATTTTTATGACCCATGTGTACTTCTTCTCTCTGGAACATGTGTTGTCAAATTCTCTTCTGGGAATTCCTCTGAGAGGAGGAACTTGGTCAATAATGCAACCATTTCATTTTCTCAAAATACAAAATCCTAAAGCTCTGAGGCAGAGTCTAAGTGTCACAGTAAAGTAGCCCAGGGTCCCACAGAAAAGGATACCTCACTTATTTACATATAAAATAAATATAAAATAATTTTTAATGGGAACTAGCATTACTAGACTCTTAGATAAGGATACATATGTCAAGAAAAGACCAGGTTCATATCTTATTTCTCTCAGAATTTGAAATACCCTTATAGGATCAGGAAGATAACCAGGAAGATAATGACTTCCATTTTAAGGTTACTTCCAAGAACAATTTGCAACCCACCCCAAATTACAGAGCATATAATATGCAGTTTGTGTACAATAGAGAATAAACAAATGTGTAAATTAATGAATATATGGATAGATAAATAAATGAATGAACATATTAGGTGCTAAGTATGTGTTAGGCATAGTGCAAAATTATGAGAAGAGTGATAAGTGCACTGCAGTGGGGAGAGATGACACATACAAGGAGATTTTGCACATGAAATCACAGTCATGGTGAATAGTGTCAAAAAAACTGATTTTGACATAACTTTTAAAAGTATAGTGACATGATAGGAAAATGGTAAGAGTATACTGTCAGGGGTCTGGGGATACAAAGATAAAGTGAACTTCCACCAATCAGGTACAGAAGACCCCAGAGCCTGAACTTGAATGCCAGGAAGAAAAGAGAAGATTGAAAAGAACAAAAAGAGATCTTTTTAAATATTTAGTTGTTCAAATGCACAGTTCATAGGATCATATGATTTTGTGCTGTGAGCAATCTTTGCTTAAAAAGTCCCCAATAAAACTCATTTTCATTGAGGTTATCTTGTCCAACGCTTCCATTTTCTCCATGAATCAATTAATTTATGAACAAGCATTTTATAAGTGTCTAACTTAAGTCAAGCACTGGGCTATTCATTGGAAATACAAGGACAAAATTAAAGTTTCAGACTTCAAGGAGGGTCAGATAAGGCCCAGAGATGGAAGTCAATTGCATAAGATCACAGAGGTAGTAAAGCTAGGATTAGCTCTGGATGGATTGGGATAGGTTACAAAGCTGCAACAGATGTCTTTCCTTAAGGGTTAGTTACACTGATTGCAAATCCAAAACTATAGCTCTCTCCTCCTAACATGATTATCATGATGCTGTGTCATTTTCTGGATTCTTTGCCACCACTCTTTTCTGTTTCTCTTCGGACTTGAGTTTTTTAGGGCAGGGATTATTTTTGCCTATCATTGTAAGCCCAGGTTTGACACTAAAAGCTTAATGTTGCTTGAATGAATATCTGATTGTATCCTCATTCTTCCTCTGTGTCCGACACCCTTATCTTTTTCTGCCTTCATTCACTTCCTTATTAATCTCACCTGTCTCCATAATTAGAATCATTCAATAATTATGAATATTGCTCCCAATCGAGTTTTAAAGTATTATTTGAAGTAATAATATCTCTCTACATAATATTTTAAGGTTTGCAAAGAGCTTTACATATATCTCATTTTATCCTCCCAGAAACCTTTGGAGGCAAATGCTATTATTATCCCCACTTTAAAGCTAAGGAAACTGAGGTATAAAAGTATTAAGTGATATATTCAAGGTCACATTTGCCTAAGGTAAGTGTATGAGGTCAGACATGAGTTCAGGAATTCCTTATTCCAAGACCTTAACAATGGGTCTATCCACAATACCACCTACATAACTACTACCTTTCCAGTTGCCTTCTGGACACATAGATGTCCTGATGGTACCTGAAACTCCAGTAGCCATAGATTTCCTCCTAAACCAGCTCCTCCTACAAACTTCCCTCTTGAGGACACAGCTAGAGCTGTGACACGTTTTGTCATTCTGGCTAATGGTAAGGGACATAATTAGGGAAAGTAATAGAAGTAGGTTTAATAACAATTCAAATTTATTTCATATATTACAAATTTTTTTCCTCACCAGCCTGCAAGAGAGGAAGGGCCAGTATTATCCCCATTTTATACATTAAGGAAAATGAAGTTGACCAATGTAGACAACTTGATAGTATAAACCTAGAATTCTAATCCAGGAGCTTTAATTTCAAATCCAGCACTTTTCAGTAGAGTCTGTTGCCATGCAAATAGCGTGTTTTTGTTCTTTATGTAAAGATTGTATCAAAAGGCCAAAGGAGGTAAGAGTTTGTAGTTGTTTACCAAATTAGTAACATTAACTAGAGGAATTAGTACATTATAGTTATTTACATATATGTTGTATCAGGGTGGAAAGTGGAAATCCTGGAGTCTGTTCCCTTTGAAGGGAAGAGAGGAAGCTACACAAATGAGGGAAACATGGTACTTTAGAAAGAGGATGCAGCTTAGAGTTAGAAGACCTAGATTTATATGTTCAGTTAATGAATATCTATGTGACTGTAGGCAGGCTAAAACCTGTCTTAGTTTTTCTTCTATGAAACAATGAGACTCATTCTTGTCATAGCCAGCCCAAATTCCTAGCCACAAGTAGCCAGTCTAAAACCCTATTTAAATATTAGTTATTATTGTGATGGGCAATAAATATTTGTTAAATAAAATAAGAATTGTTTTTTTTCTTTAGATTGAATTTTCTTCTAAAAAATGACTGATGTGGAAATCTTTTGTTTTATGTGACTGCATGTATATAACCTATATTGAGCTGCTTACTCTCTCAGGAAAAGGGGAGGAGGAGGGATAGATAGAATTTAGAACTCAAAATAACCACAAAAGCAAAAAAGAAGTTATAAATTATGTTTGGGGAAAAGAAACATTATTTTCAAAGATTGTAAATATCCAAAAGCAGAGAACCAGCATTATTTTGTCATTATCACGTACTTTAACATAGACCTTTGCATATAACAGGCATCATGTTAAAGACAATACAGTATGAAACAGAGAGTGTACTAGGTGAAATCAGAGCTGTCTATGCTCTGAAACCACCTCTGACATGTATTAGCTATGTGGCTATTGCAAAGTTCCCTCATCTGTGAAATGGGCCTACTAAAACCTCTCTGACCTACCTCCAAAGTTATTATGAGGCTCCAATAAGATAATGTATGCATATTAAGTACTCTTGGATTCTCTTTCCCAAAGCCAGTCAGAATAAATCTCCCCATTCTCCTTGGGAATTGTTTATAGACGATCTAGTCTAGATATAGCCCTGGGATCTAAATGCATTAACTTGTTTTGCAGTATCTTGAGACAAGGTGATCTCATGGCCTCTCCTGCAGACTTCCAGTCCATTTTATCCTATTATGCCTAACTGTTGGTGGGGGCTATTACACATTCATCCAACAAGAAACTGTCCCTTGCACATGTAGCAATACTAATGATTAATAAGTATGATTGAGAATGGAGGGTAGGCACATGTAATAGAATCTTATTGTACTAAGTGAACCTTAAAGAGCATATCTCTGGAGTCAAAGGATCTAGATTCAAATTCTTCTTTTAATGCTTTTTTACTTGTGTGACATTGGATAAGTCACTTAAACCCCTTATGCTCCAGCATCTTTATTTGTTGAATAAGTGAGTTGGTATAAATGGACTAAGGATACTTCCAATTCCGTATCTATGACCCTGTGATTCAGTCTATCAGAACTGGGCTCATCTCTGTTAAAAACAGAGACAGATGAATCAGACTGATATCACTAGGTATATTTGTATGGTTTAACTTTGTCACAAGAAGGCTGTAGTATTTCCTGACAATTTTTCAAATGAAAAAAGAAAAAAAAAACCCACTACACCACATTTCAACCTATGTGATAAGCTAGTAGTTTTTATTTAAACTGCTTCTTTTCTATATGGGTAAGATTCTGTGATATATTATCTTGGCAAAGGCCCTCTTCACTCCCATACTATGTCTGTGACAAGACAGCCGGAATGTAAGGAGATGCTTTATTTTGCAGGGTAATATTATTAAACTAATTATTGTCTTCTAATAAATTAGTAGCAATCAGATTTTATAATGAAGACATTCTGTATTTCTTGGTCTAGTTAGACATGCTTTACGATGCTTTAAGCCACTAATAAATTGAGAATATTAAGGAGGATGTTTTCTTAGAAGAAATGCCCCATGCTTACCTAGTAGATATTTTCATAAAACATCTATGTGTCAGTTCATTAGAACCAGAAGAAAATATGTACAATACGGGTCCAAGTCTGGGAGGGAAAAAATTTATATGCTTTTGTCTACACTGACATTAACTTGGGGGGGGCGGGGTAGAGCCAGGATGATGGAGTAAAAGCAGGGACTTGCGTCAGATATTCCCCAAACCCTCCGAAATACTTGTAAAAATGACTCTAAAATTTTAGAGTTATAGAATCCACAAAATAACAGTGAAACAATTCTCCAGCCCAAGACAACCTGGAAGGCTGAGAGGAAATGTCTCTTACACTAGGCTGGGAGTAGAGTGAAGCCCAGCATGGTTCACTCCTGCACAGATAAGGCTTGAGCATGCCTCAAGGTACTGAATCACTGGTAGCTGAGGCAGTTTGTAGACTTTTCAAGCCACAAATTCCAAAGACAACATAGAAGGTCAGTGGGAAAATTGTCAGACTTGAGTGACAGAGGAGCATGGTCTAACCCCAGTCCTGGGGTGGTAGAGGTGGTGGTGGGTGGTGGCAGCAGCAGGAGCAGCTGTTTCTGCAGCCCACAGAGAATGGATTGTTGGAGGGTTTGTGTGGCTGATCAGAGTGGGATTGTAGGGATCCCTTTGCTGGTTCTGAGGGAGGATTCTCTTGCTTTTCCTTCCTTGGATCTGGGTTGTAGTCCTGGGTGGTTTTCCTGGGATGAGAAGGTGTGCAGGCATGGCAAAGCTTGTGGCTTCAGTGCAGAGGAAATCCTCTTCACAGTTCCAAGGCAGAAAAGAGTGCTTGTGGTCAATCACAGATCAGAGCACAGGTCAGAAAAGGAACAAACACTTCTCCTTTGATGATACCAGCTTAGAAATGTAGTTAATATTTCACATTGTGACTATTATGGAAGTGCTTTGCATAATTAAACATGTGTTACCTATATTGAATTGCATGTCTTCTCAAAGAGGGAAGATGGGGAGGGATGAAGGGAGAGAATTTGGTACTCAAAGTTTTAAAAAAAATTTTAAAAATTGATTTTACAAATCAACTTGGAAATAAGATATGCAAGCAATAGGGTATAGAAATCTACCTTGCCCTACAAGCAAGTAAAGGAGAAAGAAATATGGTGGGGGGGTGGTGACAGAAGTGAGGGCAGATGGAGGGAAGGGGTAATCAGAATATATGCCATCTTGGAGTGTGGGGAAGGTGAGTTATGGGGAGAAAATTTGGAACTCAATCTCTTGTGAAAATGAATGTTAAGAAGCAGGAACTCCCTGCTGCTCCAGATTCCACCTTCCCCAATACATGTAAAAAGGGTACTATAAACAAACTTTGAAGCTGCAGAACCCACAAAATGACACAGAGAAGCTAACCTCCTGCTAGGACAGCCCAGCAGGCTGGCAGGAATCGGCCAGCACAGAGCCTGGGAGCCAAGCCCAATGACACGCTGAGGATTTATCCCCAGGGCAGGCCTGACCAGCCACCAACCAGAGGGACTCCAGATCAGCAGGAGCTGTGGCCATTTCCAGATTTATCAACACTTTGATGTGAAGGACAAAGTGAAAGGTCAGTGCAGTCTGGACTTTGGGACCAGTAAGTGGGAGTGCATAGCTTTTGCCCCAGGGCAAGAAGCCACTGAGACACCAGCACAGCCAGCCAGTGCCATGTGGCAGCTTCAGCTCCTGGCCTGCAGAGTGTAGGGGAACCAAGCACCAGTCTGAGGGGAAATCACTCTTGCTATAACCTGCTTGTGTCTGGATTGCAGTCTAGGGTGGAGGTCCTGGGGTGTGTGCCCAGCTTGCCAGAGCATATGGAGAACTCAGAGAGGGTACCCATCTAATACCTCTGCAGCTGAGAAAACCACAGCATTAGGGATGAAAGCTCCCCTGTCTGGTGGCAGAGTCCTACTGTGGCAAAAAGCCCAGGGGTCAAGTGACTGAGGGGCAACATGACCAGGCAAAGGAAACAAAGCAAGCAGAAGATTCCAACGTCACATTCCCATTTTGGGGACAAAAAGTAGCAAAGCATGGGACAGGAAGAAGACAGTGAAGTCAGAACTCCTGCACCAAAAGCTTCAAAGGAAAATACAAGCTGGTTAGAGGCCATAGAGGACCCTAAGAAGCAGATGAGAGAAGTGGAGGAAAAATTGGGAAGAGAAATGAGAATGATGCAAGCAAATTATGAAACAGCATGACAGGAAAATAACACTTCAAAAAACAGACTGACTCAAATAGCAAAAGAGCCTTAAAAAGGCAATGAGGAGAAGGATGCTTAAAAAGTCGAATATGGCAGATGGAAAAAGAATCTCAAAACCTCAACGAGGAGAATCATGGCTTCAGGATTAGACTGGAGGAAATGGAAGCTAATGACTTTATGAGGAATCAAGATGCTGTTAAACAGATCCAAACAAATGAAAAATAGTAGACAATGTGAAATATCTCATGGGAAAAACCACTGACCTGGAAAATAGATCCAGGAGAGATAATTTAAAAAATATTGGAGTAATGAAAGCCATGATCAAAGTAAGAATCTAGAAATCATTCTCCAGGAAGTTCTCAAAAGAAAAACTGCCCCAATGTTTTAGAACCAGAGGGCAAAATAGAGGTTGAAAGAATCCACCAATCACCTCCTGAAAAAGATCACAAAAAGAAAACTCCCAGGAATATTATGGCCAGGTTCTGGAATTCTCAGATTAAGGAGAGAATATTACAAACAGCCAGGAAGAAACAATTTCAATATTGTGGAAACAAAATCAGGATAACCAAGGATCTGGCAGCTTCTACACTGATGGATCGAAGGTCTTGGAATATGATATTGCAGAGGTCCAAGGAGCTGGGATTAAAATCAAGAGTCACCTACCCAGCAAAACTGAGTATCATGTCTCAGGGGAAAATATGGTCATTCTGTGGAATAGAGGACTTTCAAACATTCTTACTTAAAAAACCAGAGTTGAACAGAAAATTTAGCATTCAGATACAAGAAGCAAGAGAAGCATGAGAAGGTAAACAGGAAAAAGAAATCATAAGGAACTTATCAAAGTTGAACTATTAACATTCCTACATGGAAAAACAATAATTGTAACTTATGAAACTTCTCTCAGTAGTTGAAGGGAATAGAAATACATACATATATATATATATATATATATATATATATATATATATATATATATA
>NW_027187378.1:45761655-45768281 GCF_028583685.1 Petaurus breviceps papuanus | reverse complement strand
ATATATATATATATATATATATATATATATATATATATATATATATACATATATATGAGGGTATATGGGCATATGACTACATATGTGAATGTGTATATATATGTTTACAGGTATACATAGAGAGAGGGCACAGGAACAATTTAACCAGAAGGAATGATAATTAAAAGGTGAAATTAAGAGATGAGAGAGGAATATAATAGGAGGAGATGGGGAAAGACAGAATGGGGTAAACTATCTCATACAGAAGAGGCAAGGGGAAATGGTTACAATGGAGGGGAAGAATAGGAAGGCAAAAGGGAATGGGTCAACCTTATTCCCATTGAATTTGGCTTGAGGAAGAAATGAAATACACACTAAATAGGGTATCTCACCCTACTGAAGAGTAGGGGGGGAAGGGGATGAGAGGGAGGATGATGGAAGGGAGGGCAGGCTGGAGGGGAGGGAAGTTGGAAGCACCCACTTTTGAAAAGGGAAGGGATCAAAGTAGAAAATAGAACAAGTGGGAGGTGGGATAGGAAGGAGGGAAATATAGTTGGTCTTTTACAATATATCTACTATGTTATTGTTTTGCATTAGTCACACATGTACATCCTATACTGAACTGCTTATCTTCCCAGTAAGGGTGGATGACAAGGGAGAAAGGGAATGAATCTGGAATTCAAAGTTTTAAAAATCAAATGTTGAAATATGTATGTATGTATTTGTGTGTGTGTATATATAAATTCAAAAGAGGTATGGGATAGAGCAGATTATAGGAGGGGATATCCTATGGGACTGCTATTTTGAGGGAGTGGGTAGGGGGAAAACGGGGAGAAAATTTGTAACTCAAAATCTGGCAGAAATGAATGATGTAAATTAGAAGTTAATAAAGCATGTGGAAAAAATTTTTAAAAAAGAAAACGAATGTTAAAAATTAAAATTAAATTAATTAATTTAAAAAGAAATTGACTTGTCAGGAAATACTGTTTTTTCTAGAAATGGAATCTTCTTTGACAGTAAGGGATTTGAGACTCTTTCGGTTTCTGTTCATCTTGCTTTTGGGGAAAAAAGCAACTCTGTGATATAGAATCAAAGAACATTAGATCTGGAATAAACCCTAGATGTCATCTTGTGTAGTGCAGTGGAAAGCACATTGATTATAATATTGATGAAAGTGTGCATAAATAGCATCTCTGATGCTACCAATGTGGTCACAGACAAATTACTAAACCTTGTGTAGTAGTTTCTTGATATACCAAATGAAAGTTAGATCTGATCCTATCAGTTCTCTTATGTGGTAGCTGAAGAAATTGATGCCTAAGGAGTTAAATCTAATTGCTCTAAGTTAATAATGCAAGATCTGCAATTAAAATCCATGTTTCCTATGTTGAAGACCAGGGCTCTTTCCATGACAGTGTTTCCTATGTGGTACTTTTCCTTGGCATTTATGTTTGTCATTAGCCAAATAAGCTTCCACATTTTACAATGTTATATTTCCCATCGTGGTATATATTTTGTCTTTTATGTGCCCCAAACCTTCACTTTGTCCCCTATACCACCCCTCTACATTCCAATCTGTGTCTATATTTGCTTTGCAGTAGATGTCATTTTGAAGTGTCAGTAAATCATTATTACGACAGCATCTGAAAGAAAAAAAAAAACCTTTCACTGACCCCAAATACGTTTCAGAAAGACATACTTTCCATCTATCGCACCCCCTTCCAATTATGACCATATCTGTCCACCCCTTGACAATGGAATCACATTTATATAGTACCCATTTTGCGTACTTCATGATCCTCCTCGGAACTATTTTTCATGAAAACCTATTATGATGGTCATGGAAATGAAAAATAACTTGTTGTGATACAGTCTATACCTGGTAAAATTTCTTTTATATACAGTTTTAGTTTCTAGATGTGAAGGTTAGTGCTGATCTTTATGATTGGATGCAGGCATGTTTAGAACCCTTTAAAGTCTATAGTCTTATTCAGTTACATTTAAAGACTTAAAACTACACCCCATTCCTACCAGGCTCTACATCCAGGGCAGTTTGGCAATTCTCACTACAGCACTCTTTTTTTCCTGATGCTCCCTCTAAACCCTTAGAAAGATTAGGGCACTTTCTTCCTGCTAAGTATCAGCAAACAAAGCTGGCAGAAGAGAATTTTGTAAAGCAATTCAGGGTGAAAAGCACTCCACTACCTACAATGCCCTCATTATCAGTCATCTCAGATCAAATCATGAGCTAAACATCCTTGTATAGGGAGTGTTGCTGCAAAGAGAGGATATTCTCTTGATATGGATTTCTTGGTTGCCAACAGAGAATAAAAGTACATTGCTCTTATGTAAAATGCATGGCGAGAAAGCTGATTATCTAAAGGATGAAAAGTGAAGCCTCTTTTTATTCTAATTTACTTTTGTTCTGTGCAGTGCACAGAAGCAGGGAAGAGCATTTTTTTAATTGTCCTTTTGCTCAGGGCAGTGGAAGACCAAGAAAGGGAATTGCTTCAAAGACCCAGGAATGGGGGTCCAAAATACTATGGTGGGAATTGGACTTTGCTACATGAGGCATAACTGTGGATCTTTTTTTTTTTCTAATTGACTTGGAGACTGCAGAAAAGTTCATTTACTGTAATCAATATCACTTTACATCGCACCTCAATCAAAAACTACTTTCTGTGGTCAATAGCAATTAGACAGATGGACAACGATGGGGGTATTGATGGGGATAGAACCAAAGATTTATACGTGCTTGCTCTTATCCCAAAATACATGCCAGGGCAATAGCTAATTGCAGGATATTGGATTTGTAACCTTAAGGGAAGGGGTCCAAAATGGGCTACGGGCAAAAGTCAGAATTCTGACAGCTAAAGAACAGATAGAAATCCCATCTCACCCTGTTCTCTCTATTCTCCTCTTAATATATATATTGCAAGAGAATGGTTGCTAGAGAAAGGTGAGGAAAGAAAACAAAGGGTTGGAAAAGGTGTTTTTGAGGCTAGACTAAAGGAATAAAGAGTAATCCAGAGAAGATAATGGTTATGTCAACCTCAAGTGTATGTGCATTGTCTTTCATTTCTCTCTTTTTAAAATGGAGTATTGTAACCAACTATTTTTCCTCTATCATTTCACAGAGGGTAAAGATACACTTAAATATATTAGTGGGAAGGAAATTAGGCATTACAGTTATTTAATATTTATTAGAAGCTGAAAATAGCTAGGGGACAACCTTTGGCTAACATGTAGAAGGTACTTGACCTTTACCACGCAACACATGTCAATCTGCCAGTCAACAAGTGTTTATTGAGGATCTAGACATAGCATGCATAAATCTCCTTATTCAACAATTCCCAGGCTTTTTGTTCTGAATTCTTTATTTCTTTTGATCTGTTTGGTAGACTTTGAAATGGATAACATGGGAATGATTAAAAAAAAACCAGATAGATGAAATTAGATTCAATTCAACAAACATTTATTAAACATGTATCATGTTCAAATTATTTGTGTTAGGTAATGAGTATACAATGAAAAGAGGAAACCATTTCTTGCCCCTCTGAGAGGGGACATTTTCCTGGAATAAAAAAATATATATAAAATATTAGTTTGTGGGGTGGCCAGGTAGCACAGTGAGTAAGAGCACCAGCTCCAGTGTCAGGGATGACCTGGAGATCGAATCCCAGGCTCAGACACTTAGCATCCACCCAGAAATACCTGACTGTGTAACCTTGAGCAAGTTACTTTACCCCAATTGCTTAGGGGCGGCCAGGTGGCTCAGCGAGTAAAAGCACCGGCTCCAGTGTTGGGATGACCTGGAGATGAAATCCTGGGCTCAGACACTCAGCACCACACCCAGAAATAACTGGCCATGTAAGCTTGAGCAAGTTACTTAACCCCATTGCTTTAAAAAAAAAAAATGTTAGTTTGAAATAGTCGTTAAATGCATCAACTCATTTAATCCTCACAGCAATCCTCTGAGATAGGTATCATTATTATTCCCATTTATCAGGTGAGCAAACTGGGATAAATAAAAAAAAATGTCTTAATTGCTACGTAAGAATAAGGAGAGACTCAAATTATAGGGAAACAACTTGAAGTTTTCAGATTTGAGCAGAAGAAGGTACATGATTTAAGTGGAAGTATAAAATAACAAAGGCTAAGGATAGATATTATTGACTAAAATAGTTAGGGAGTTACATCTTATGATTAGGTAGACATTTGGATTGAACATTTAACCACTACCCCCAAACCCACAACTGCCATGCAAGCAAGTGACTTCCAAACTGAATGAAAGTGAATTTGAGTTTGTGTAATGAATGAATGGATATGGTTTAGCACACCCAGGTAGGCACACCTGACATTTTCATGATAGTAGGCTAAGAGAAAATGTTTCAATTACTTTCTGGGGCCTCAAGGGAGCCAGATATGTTACGGCTAGTACAAGGGAAGAGTAGCTATGTAAATTACCTTAGAAGGTGAGTACCATCAAATTCAGGACAGGGTAATTTTCCATAATGCACCCCGAATTACCTTACAGCAGTATATTATATCATAATTTATGTATTATCTTATCTCTTGTGCATAAAGTGTAAACATATAGATATTAGGGAGAGAGGGAGAGAGACAGAGAGACAGAGACAGACAGAGACAGAGACAGAGACAGACAGAGAGACTGAGAAAGACATAGAGAATTGAGAATCCAGTTGCAGTGGCAGCAACAGAAAAAGGAAGGATGGTAATTAGGGATTGGGTGTAGCAGCTTTTCAAAGGCAGTTAAGCAATATCAGATAATTAGAAAGTGGCTTAGTGTTGGTAGCTTGAATCATCAAGATGGCATAGTTTATATTACTCTGGATCTGCCTTGAGACAAGTTCTGACTTCAAATCTTCAAATCCTGTCTCAGGTAATTATTATCATTATGATAACTAATTTTTATGATTATTACATATTATCATCATGACCCCTTGAAAGTCAATCTCTTTTAGCCTTTCTTATCATCTGTAAAATGGGGATAATAATACCTATCCATTACATTTGTAAGGAACAAATGAGGTAACTGATGTAAAGTGTTATATAAATATTAATTATTATTGTAATTTTATTGGAGTTTAATGATCAGAGAAGCTTGAGAATTCAATGAAAAATAAAAACTGCTTGGCCAAATAAAAGGTACTCTCAATCACTTTCTAGGAGGAGTTAGGGCCTCAGAAAAGTGGCTAAGATTATCAAAGCTCAAGGTCTGGCAGGCTTTTCTTAGAGAGTACTCGGTCAAAGAAGAAAAACTTGTCCTCTTTTCATGGATATCTCCTTGATTCTCGACAGTTTATGTCTGTCATCTGTTCACTCCTCATCCTTCACTTGAATACATATACATTAATCTTAAATCATCTTAAATATTTCAGCACCCTTGCAAGTGTAAGGATTCATAAAAACTCACCAACAAATTCATCAATGACTTCATTATTGACAAAAACAATGATTTTTTTTCTTTTTTCTTATTCTCTTTGACTTTTCTTTTGCCTTTAGCATTGTTGACCTACCTTGTCTTCTGAAAAAAAAAACAAACCTTTTCTTTTATCTTCCATAAAAAATATATTACCCTGAATTTGCACCATTCTTTTTGACTGATGCTTTCTCTCTCATTTTCTTTGGCAAATCTTTCTCATACTGCCATCTAAATTGAGAGATTTTTCAAAGCACATTTTTTAGCCCTCTATGCTTTTCTCTATATTGTTTCCCTGAAAAGTTTTGGTTGTACTTTGAAAATGATATCCAAAAAAGAAAAATAGGGCAAGCTATCCAAAGACATTTTGGGAATGTGATTATAAATATTTATATATATATATATATATATATATATATATATATGTTAATTTTAAGCAGGTGAAATATACTAAAATAAAGAAATGACTAAATTAATTTAGTTTATTAATATAATGAAATAGCATAATGCAATTAAAATATATTAACTGAGGAATATAAACAATTCTGGAAAGACCTTTATGAAAAAAATGAAAAAAAAAAGTAGAACCAGGAGAAAAAAGTGCCCACCAAATATAACCATAAAAAAGAAAAAGAATGAATGGATATGGTTTTGAGGATTTGAAATCAGATTTTGTCTGTATCAAGACAAATCCAGTGTAATTATGTCATTTTGATAATTCAAGTTACCACTCTAAAAGACTTTTTAATTACCTGACTGCTTAACTACCTTTGAAAATCTGCTACACCCAGTCCCTAATTACCTTCTTCCCATTTTTTGCTACTATCCCTGCAGTTCGGTGCTCCTCTGTCTCTCTCTGTCTCTCTCTCTGTCTCTCTGTCTGTCTCTCTGTCTCTCTCTTTCTCTCTGTCTCTCTGTCTCTTTCTGTCTCTCTCTGTCTCTCTGTCTCTCTGTCCCTGTCTCTGTCTCTGTCTCTCTCTCTGTCTCTCTCTCTCTGTGTCTCTCTCTCTGTGTCTCTCTCTCTGTCTCTGTCTCTCTTTCTCTCTGTGTCTCTGTCTCTCTCTGTCTCTGTCTCTCTCTGTCTGTCTCTCTGTCTCTGTCTCTGTCTCTGTCTGTCTCTGTCTCTGTCTCTCTGTCTCTCTGTCTCTCTCTCTCTGTCTCTCTCTCTCTCTCTCTCTCTCTCTCTCTCTCTCTCTCTCTCTCT
>NW_027187378.1:45728984-45761645 GCF_028583685.1 Petaurus breviceps papuanus | reverse complement strand
TCTCTCTCTCTCTCTCTCTCTCTCTCTCTCTCTCTCTCTCTCTCTCTTTCCCCAATATCTATAGGTCTACACTTTATGAAGGTGATTAAAGGTTCAGAAACACTGATCGATTTGTTGGGGAAATTATAAAGGATTAATAGAATAAAAAGGAGATGATTATAAAACAAGATAAGTTGGTTTGTAATGATTATTGATAAGTGTATAGTGAATATTTAATAGGAAAAATAATTTTGGGTTGACTTCTAAATCTTACTTTCTCATTCTGTATTCTCCTGTGCTCCTGGTATCCATCTTTCTATTAGATATTTCTACCTGTTGTTCCTCTATCACCTGAAATCAAACTCTTCCAAAGCAAAGTAACCACCTTGACTCACAAATCCCTATTCAATACCTTTATTATCTCTTGTCAATGGAACCTCTAGTCTCTCAGTTTCCCAGGAATGACACAGTCAATTTCTTATCCCTCTATTTAATTTCTCTATATCCAATCAGTAAATAAGTCACATCTCATGATTTTTTGAATGATTTTATATCCATCATTTATTTTTCCATTACCGCTGTCCTAGTAAAATTTCTTTTAATCACAAACCTGTTCACTGATGTGACTTCATGCCTGGCCTCACCACCACCAGTCTCCACTGTACTCTAATTCCTGCCACTAAACCAATTTTCCTTTAACATCACTGTAATCCTACTTCTCCTTTATTTAAATTCATCCTAGGACAACTCACTTAAAATTCACTCTCTGGCCTTCAAGGCCCTGAATATTCTGACTACAATAACTATCTAGCCTAAGAGTGAACTCTTTTACAACAGGAACTTTTATTTTAGACAGGATGCTTTCTTTACCAGCAATGAAAACAAGATATTTGACTTTTACCTGAAGTGTCTTTTTGCTGGAGGAATTCATAACCATATTGGTTAGTCCATTTCACTAGTGCATAGCTCTAGTCATCAAAATCAATCAATTTTTCCTTTATCTACAGCTAAAATCTGACTTCTGACAAGTTGAACCAATTTATCCTTATTACACCTTTTATATCTAAGAAGAGTAGTTCAAACGGTTCTTTCATGTAATAACCTTTCAAATAATTACTGAGTGCACTTATGCTATACCTCAATTTGCTCTTCTCCAGGCTTTACATCCCTATTTCTTTGAACTGACCAATCTATTACATAATAATTTTCTCAAAGATAATATTAGGAACACAGGGAGCTTAATAGCCCATTTTCTACACAGCATTTGTGAGGTTTTTTGTTTGTTTGTTTTTGGCAGAAGCCTCAAAATGAGGTTTATTGTTGATCAGTTATTTCAGTCATGTACGACTTATTTTGACCCTATTTGGAGTTCTAGGCAAAGATACTGAAGTGGTTTTCTCTTTCCTTCTCCAGCTCATTTTACAGATGAGAAAACTGAGACAAATACAATTAAGTGCTTGTGCTGGGTCACACAGATAGTAAGCATCTAAGAAAAGTTTTGAACTCAAGAAGATACTTCCAAGCCTGGCCCTCTATCAACTGAGCCACTTAGCTGCCCCATGAAATGAGGTTTAGAGAGATGGTGTGAAAGTACATGTCAGCATTACAGAAATTTCTAATGCTAAGACATTTAGATGTGTAGGTTACAATGAAAATGAGAATGAGAACAAGAGAAAGAGAGAGAGAGAAAGAGAGAGAGAGAGAGAGAGAGAGAGAGAGAGAGAGAGAGAGAGGTAATTGTTTTTTGTCAATGCCTAATAACTACATGGTAAATATGTAATAAATGTTGAATATTTAAAGCTGTTTACAAATTGAATAGTACATTTCCACTCTTAGTTCTAACATTTTTTTTTCCTTCTTCTGTATATCTTTCCTGTCATAGGACAGATGAGCAAAGGTACATGGGATGGTTAAGATAGACTTTGTTCAGAAGACAATTAGTACTACTATTTTCTTTTTTAAAATTTTTTTTAAATTTACTTTTAGTTCACAACATTGAGTTCCACAATCCCTCGAGTTTCTAATTTTCTTCCCCTCCCTCTCCTCCTCCCTCCCCCCCTTGGCAGTAGTACTATTATTTTCAATTGACAAATCCAATAGATTCCTTGTGTTCTCCTTTCTGTTCTTATGATCACCACCCTAAAGTGAGTTGTAATTACCACCATTCTAATCAGTGTTTCTTATTCTACTTTATGTCCCCTCTAAATAATAATTTATTTCACTGATGGAATCATCTTTTATACATAGATATGATCATACCATTCCTTTGCTTAAATATCTTGAATGATTCCAGACTGCTTCCGAAGGGGAGGAAAAAAGTTTTGTTGTTGTTTATATTATATATATATATATAAATTTATATACACACACACACACACACACACACACACACACACACACACACACATATATATATATATATATATATATATATATTTGCCTAAAATTCAAGATCCTCAAATTTATAACTTCTTACTTTTGCTGACTCAACTCTTGATACTCCTCTATGTGAATGTTGTATTTCAGTTCAACTTTTCTTTTCTCTACCCTATGATCATAGTGTCCCTTATACCTAGTTTGTTCTCCATTCTGTTTTCCTTTTCCTCTTTACCCATTAAAGACTGATTAAAATGACACTGTCTCATCATGGTGCAACTGAGACAGCACTGCATAATTGAAACACCCAGAAGATCTGGGTTCAAAACTGACCTTGAACACTTAAAACATCCATGACATTGAAAAAAATCACTTCACCTCCTGTAAAATCTCTTGGCCTCATTTTCTTCATCTGCAAAATGACAGGGTAGGATGTCATGTCACTCAACATATTTTTGGCTCTAATTATATCACCCTTTGATCTTTTTCTATCCAATCCAGGAAGTAATTATTTTTTTTTCCTTTTAGTCACATATATTACATTTTACTTTTCTATTTTATTTATCATATAATATTGGGTATGTTTGCAGATTTTGTGAGGATTAAGTCTATTTCAGTTAATAAATACTTATTAAATACCTGCTATGTTCCAGGCCCCTGGAAAGTTTCAAGAAACTTTACGTCTCATGTCATATCTTCATGTCTTTTTAAACTTTATATTTTTCTTAATGATCTATATATAGTAAGTACTTTTCTTTGACTGAATAAATAATTTATATTATTTTGTTCAGTTATACAAGTCTCACAGGACTCCAATTTTTATAATAATGGATTTAGGATTGGAAGGGATCTTCTTAATCATTGAGCCTGACCTTATTTTGAAAATGAGTAAATGGAGAGAGACATTACACAACTGTCTGAGTGTCAGAGATTGGATTTGAACCTAGGTCCTCTTTCTCAAAATACCGACTGCTTCCTGTTTTGACTGAGTATCTAAGTATCATTAAAATTTACTTTCTATAAGTGAAGGCTTGGGTGGGGGAATTCATTTTCCTTGTTTTGACTTTCATCAATAATGGTAGTTCTTTCTCTACAGTAGAGTGACTTTCAATGATGTCCTTCAGAACTTAAAAAAAAATTCATCTTCTGTGAATAATGTGCATACCATTTTTTTGAAAGACACTAGGACTTAGACTATTTTGCCATTATTCTGTCATCATAGTGCAAGTTTATTCTTATCTTATGCAATGTTATGTATCTGCCTTCTCACTTAACAATGGCACTGAGATTCAATTGAGAATAATCTTGATATGTTGGAGTATCTATCTTTAGTGAGACTATAACAAGTGCTGTAACAGCACAAATGAGCTCACAGCCCTTGTCACAGTCCACTGGGAATCAAAAATGAATCAACAACAAAGAGGACATTTCAAATTATCACTGTGATTTCCATTTAACTGCTATCACTGAAGCTTTTCCTGAGTGATAGGGGAAATAAATAATCATCCTGAAAATCATTCTCTACCTTTCAGAATCATACTTTTATTGCAAGACCCATAATATCTCCTCAGTGTAGTTTTCACTCATTCTCATCCTACCCCTCTAACAGGAAATGATATTTTCTCAAAACTTCATAATGATTTTCATCTGGATTCCTTCTTTGGCCCCATCACTCACAACCTCAACATCATCTTCATCTCTTCTCTATCATTCACTCCACATGTCAAATCAGCTTCTAAATCTTGCTGTTTCTACCTCTACAACACCTCTTGCATCCCAGGTCTTCTATCTACTCACACATTCACTGCCTTGGGACAGAAGCTCATTACTTTTCTCCTCGTTTACATCAATAGCCTCCTATTTTGGTCCTCTGCCTCAAGTCTCTCCCAATGTAATTCATCCTCCACTTATGTACTAAATCTCAGATATAAACATGTCATTCCTTTTCTCAATACTCTTTACTTGGTCTTTATTGCCTCTAGTATAAATATACAATCTTTTTTTCACATGCAAAGCTCTTCTTCAGCTGGTCAGAACATATCTTTCCAAACTCCTTACTCATTAATGCTCCTCTTACACTGTAGTCCATCCAAATTTCTCTCTGTTCCTTACATATGACCCATCTCTGATTTACATGACTGAATTACAATCCCTCTTCCCTTCTGCTCCATAGAATCCATAACATTCTTCCTTCAAGATTCTGCTCAAGCATTGTGTTCTACCTGAAGACTTTCCAGATCTCCTCAACTTCTAGGGAACTTCCTACTTTCCTAAGTACTTAGCATTTAACTGCCTTGTATTTGAAAAATTTTGAATTTATTCTGTTTTTATTATATACAAATATGTATATATCTTGTCTCCTATTATACATAAAACATAAGCCCCTTGAGAAGAGATATTTCATTTTGTCTTCATGATCATAGTGCTTAATACACTTCCTGAGACATATTAAGGTGCTTAATAAAACATTTTAAAATGCTATTTGATTGATTATCAGCCAAGAAGAGTTTGGGTTTGTATTAAGCATTGAGAGGAAAGCTGTTCTCATCAAAAAAAATTTACATTCTAATTGGGGAGAAAATGTGTAAAGAAACAGATATATGAAAGATGTTTGTAAAATAGATCAAAGTTATCTTAGAGGGGTATATAAAATAACTGGGGGAAGTAGGAAAGCCCTGCTTCACAGCACAGGGATGCTAAGAAATCAGAATGAGAATGAAGATAGTTTATTTTTTAAAAATTTTTCTAGAAATAACCTGGGGATTATTTTAATTGTATCTTTATTTCCTATGCTTAGAATTTAAATGTTGCTGGTTTATTTTATCATTGGGCTCATCTGGAAGATCCATAATTCTTAAGTTGATTTCATTTATTGCTTTCAATATAAATGTTCTTATTTGGATGGAGGTCATGCTTTCTTTTAATGGTACTACTTTGTGCTTCTCTTCTTCAAGAATTTTCTTCTATTCTGTCTATTTGCATTTCCAACCAATATCCTCTTTTTCATTTCTTTGTTGTGACTTGCTACCATCAATTTAAGTTTTGATATTCAGATCATTATTTCTGCTGTGTATCTTAAAGTCTGCATTTATAATTCTTATTAAACTACCCAAGAATATTTTGCTGTGTTCTCATATTCTCTTTGAATTCCAAAGGATCATCTATTTATCAGGTATTGATTAATTTTCCTTAGTCTTATAATATTAATTCATAGATGCATGAACTCTTTCCATGATCTGGAAATCACATTTATTTTGTTACAAATATTTCCATTATTGATTTATCTCCTTTTGCTCAAGGTCTTGAATTCAGTTTTCTTCTTCCTGAGATATTTGGCAATTCATTTTCCCCCATTTATTCTCCCTTTTGTTCATTTTCTGACTCCCTCCCTTTTGATAGTTTCCCTGAGGATGGATCTCAAAGAGTGTCAGATTTCTCCAACATCAGACAAATCACTATGTTTCAATTACCTAGATCTCTGCCTCAGGTTACTTCTGAGAGGACAGAATGGACCCTAGCTAGAGGTTGGGTATTTCTCTTAGTCTTAGTAGAGTGCCATAGAGCCTCATTCACATATCCTGCCCCCATACTTTCTGTCCTCTTTTCTTTGACTGAATTCTTTCTACACAGAAAGCTACCACTCTTCATTGCTATATTTTGTCATTGTTGATGTTATTGAGCAGATCCAATTAGTGTATTTTTAATTCACTTAGTACTAGTGAGAGAAGTGCGAGTGTTGGAATATAGAGTTAAGGTCTGTTGCAAGGTTATGATTCAGTTTGTGGAATACTGCTTCCGTGAATATTGAAGATCATATGTTAGAGGATGTGTGCATTTGTCAGCAGTTCGGATTAGTCTCCTCTACTGTTACCTCATTCAGTTTTTACAGTGCTTGGGTTCATAGTATCCTACACCATGAATATAGTTGATTTCTTTTGTATCCTATTCAAATTACTACTTTAGAGAAGTAGTATTAGTAAAATAGTTTAATTCCTCCATCATTTTAGTCATGTGATACAGAAGTTGTTTTGAATCTTTTAAAAAACAGAAAACTGCCTTAAGACTTTTGGGATATGCTGTATGTATGTCTCTCTTCCCTCCTTCCCTCCTCATACCTAACAAGGATTACTTTAGCTGTTATAGAAGAATTTTGGTGTCTTATGTCATCATTATTATAATTATATTGCACATAATTATTCATGTTTTCAATAATTTGTTTTTGAATCACTTGTTATTCAGAATTCATTACTAAATCTCCACTTTAATTTGTGTCTTTAAGTTGGGTTTCTCCTATTGTTCACAGTTTTTCTTTTGTTATCACCTATATATGATGCTAAGTATATCTGTACCTTTTGCATTTATTTGAATTTTTCTGTACCCTAATACATGAGGATAATGCCATCCCCCTATTAACTCAGGCTTTTTCTCCTAGATGTCATACTCAACTCCTCACTCTCTCTCACCCCCTCCATATTCATGTAATTGACAAACCTTGTCATTTCAACCTTCAAAATATCTTTTGAATATACTCCCTTCTCTCTTTTGACAATGCCACCCACCTGGTCCAAGTGGTGCATAACCTCATTCCTTGACTATGAAAATACCCTTCTTATTCTTATTCCCAGATCATATCTTTGCCTTTTCCAGTTTGTCCTCCACTCGTTTATAAAATTGGTCTGATTAAAGTTTGGATCTATCATGTTTTCCCTCCTCTTTGATTAACTCCAGTTGCTCTCTATTACCTCCAGGGTCAAATATTAAAATCTTCTGTTGGACTTTTAAAATTCTCCATAAATTGATACTTTGTTCCTTTTCTAGGCTTCTGACAACTTGTTCTCCTTGCTTCTTTGTGATCCACTGATATTGACATTCTTAACTATTTTTCAAAAATATATTTTTCATCTCCTAACTGAACCTTTTCACTGGTAGTCACCTATGACTGTAACACTCTCCTTCCTTCTTTCTGCCTCCTAGCTTCATTGGTTTCTTTTATGTCTCATTTCAAGGTTCACCGTGTGTAAAAACTTTCCTGATCCTCCTCAACTTTAATACTTTTACTCTGAGATCATCACTAACTACTCCTGTATATAGCTTGTTAGAAAATAATTGTTTGTATGTTGTCTGTCACATTAGACTGTTAGCATCTTGAGAACCTTGACTATTATCACGTTAGTTTTTCTTTTTCCTTTTTATCTCCAGTGCTAGGCACAGTGCCTGACATAATGTAGGTTGTTTGCAAGTCAATAATCTTCTCATGTCTGTCTTTTGTACTTTCTTCCCAGAATGCCTCAGATACTTATTTTATTGAATGTTCATCTTTTTTTTAATAGATAATTAGGTTAGCATGGTATATCATGGTATGGCATCTTGACCTCCTTTGCTATTCAAATATATCACCCATTTCTTTTTGAGGTTTCTACTATGTACATACATAATAACTTTGTTTCATTCAAATTTCTTCTCTTTTCTGTTTCAATGTCTTTCTCCTGGCTTCTTAGAGAATTTCATGGTTCTATACTCAGGGCTTTTTTTGGTGGGGCTCCCTATATTATTTTATGCATTAAGGTATTCAAAAATTTAGGGTGCTTTAAGGTAAGCTATAATTCTTAAATAGTTGGTACACATCCTGTCTTCAAGAAGCATATTTTTCTTTTCTTGTTTTTAGTACATTCTTCTGTTCTTTTATTTTTTTTCTCTTTTGTTTCTCTTCTCCCAGATTGTCCTTAACTTTTGTATATTTGCATCCCAAATCTATTCTTCTTTCTTTTGCTTCTTCAGAGTTTTTTTTGCCACTAGCAATTAATTTTTCCCCTTTTAGTTATTTCTCCTAGAGAGAAAATATATTCAGATATTTGATTGCCTCTACCTTTTCCTCTTAAATACCATATTCCTCTTTTGAACTATTCTTTAACATTGTGTTGTGGTTTCTTGATGTTTTCAATCCTCAAGATCCTATGCTTCATAAAATGCTGATTCAATTTCTTTTGCTTTGCTATATATATATAAAATCTGTTGTCTCTTTTTTGTATCTATTTTATTTTGTTGCTTTATCACCTTCTGCTGGTAGTTTGAAACTAAATTTTCTTCTGCTTGAAATCTTGTGTGATGTAAAAAAAAAAAGCTCATTGGAATTTATCAGTCATTCACTTTCTGCCTTCTCCCTCTTTGACATTACTTTTACTTCTGTGAGTGAAGTCAGTGTTCACTGTTTATCCCATCTACCAAAAAATGAAGGGACACTAAGAGTGCAGTATACCAGATGATTTTCTGCAGAGGAAAGAAATTCCCTAAGTAGGTAGTAAAGCATACAAGCTTGTTGATGGCTTTGTGCTACTTGCTAGAGAATAAAGGCTTGTATAAATGGAATGATAAGTAAGATCATAAAGGATTTGAATTCTCTAATATTAATTAATACAGATCTTACTTTTTGAAGTTGTATTAAAGATGATTAAGCAAGGGCTGGCTGACAATTTTTGGGGTATAGTGGAAAAGAGATTTTTTTAAATTCTTATTCTTATATAGATATGAGTTGGAAGTAGTCTTGGAGATTCTTTCCAACTCTGAAAATCTACTATATTAAACTAAATGGCCACTAGGGATTCTTATATCTATATATCTATTCTATGATTAGTCCCTATATGGTATTTTTTCTTGTCTTTTTTCTTTCTTTTTTTTTTCTTTTTTGACTTTTTGTTGTTGTTGCATTCAGTCTCCTCACCATCTTGATTCCCTCTGGTTGTATGCTAGCCTTTCAATATATCTTTCAATAACACAATATGCCAGATGCAGTCTGACCAGAACAGAGGACACAAGGCTAGAACTTCCCAAGGAATTCTGAACATTATGCATTATTCATGAAGCCTACACTAATGTTGATGTTTTTGACCTCCTTGTCTCACTTTTGACTCATACTGATTTGGCAGCTCTGTGTCTTCATTCTCCTGGTTACAATCATAACATTAGCTGGGGTGTTGACTTCTTTTTTTTTTTTTTTTTTGGTACCAGTGTGCCATGGGAATAGAACAACTAATAAATGCAGGAGGCACCCAGGCATTCTCTGTCTTACATCTCAAGTTGTCATTGGAGACATACATATACAAACATTCTTAAGCAACAGGAAAAGCAAGGCAGGTAGTTATTTTTTTTGTTGGATTTTTTTTTTTGCTTCCACATTTCATCTTGCTGTGAATTTCCTAATAGTGCCTTTGACAAGTAACACGCATTTCAATGTGGTATCAAAATTGCTAGAGAACAGACAGACCTCGCTTGCATTCTCAGCTTACTGTCACTGCCACCCTGTTTCAAACAAAACAAAAATCACATGCCAAGACTAAAAGGAAGCTATTTTTTAATGAGTAATTATTCTTCAATCACTTAATTAACCCTTTATTGCCCCCAAAGCTGATTTAACTTCCTAGGAAAAGAACATAATTGAAAATATAGGAAATCTATAATAGCAAATGGCAAAGCTGAAAGAGACAGTCTTAGATGGTGTATAATGGAAACAAGAACCTTAAGGGGCCCTGCCTGACCTTTTAAGGAAAACAGCAGTAATAATTATGCACTGGATGCACATAGAGTTCCCTGGCAAACCAGTGAGGAGGTAAGGCCCATATCTTTTCAACCAATGCTGCTTACAATCCTCCAGAAGCATTCACTGAGCCTTTTTTTTTTAAGCAATTGGGGTTAAGTAACTTGCTCAAGGTTACATGGCCAGGTGTTTCTGGGTGGGTGCTAAGTGTCTGAGCCCGGATTTGATCCCCAGGTTACTGGTTAACACTGGGGCCCGTGCTCTTACTCACTGTGCTACCTGGCCACCCCTCACTGAGCCTTTCTATGCTAGTTGCCTTTACTGGGAGCTAGAGAAATTCAGATCAATATACACTACTCTTTCTCTCAAAGAATTTATTATCTCAAAGTGGTCATGTAAGTATAACCTACATTAGATATTAGATAGACATACACATAAGACAATACATACATAAATTCATGTGTGCAAATATTTATATGCATGGTTTTTTTTTTTGGATCCTGCAGACAACTAAGCAACAATTTTATGATAGATATCCCTCTCAAAACAGGACAACATAACTTCCCAAATTATCTCTTATTCCTCCTACCCTGCCTATTTCTTTAGCAATCTGAGTTCCTGACACTCTACAGTAATCTCTATCCCTCAAATATCCCCCAGGTCTCTGCTTTTGTTTCTTTGTTTTCATTTAGACTATCCTTCATGTCTAGAATGTCCTTTATCTCATATGCTAAGTAAATTCCTATCCTTCTTTTAAGATCTAACTCACAGAATACCTCCACTAGGAAGCTTTCCAAGAGCTCCCTGCTTTTAATGCACTTTTCCAACTTTGACCTTCACATAGCATTTAGTTTGTACCTCTGTCATTCACTTAATATATACACTAATTTTTTATGCCTACCATTCTCTAATTCATTATGATTTTCCTCACATCAAAAGCCAAGTTGTAAAAAACTAACAGGCATAACAAAGTAAGAAAGTATTTCTTGATAACTATTTCTCTGGGAAGAATTAGATGTTTTGTGCTAGGAATAACCTAGATTTTTGATCTAGTATTAAAATGACTATCCTGCCTTCCAGTTGCCAAATTTGCCTGATTACACTGGTAGCCTTTAACAGAGTAGTTAAATAGATGATATCAATACATTTATTACTCAAAGGATGTTGTTAGATATGCTCCCACTTTATAGTTAATTGATGAGTATGTACATATGTATGTACTTGCATACACACATCTTTATGCACATGTGTAGATATATACATACATGCATACAGTCATATTTGCAGAGACACACACATAGTTTAACAATCCAAATGCTTTACATGATAAAGTTATTGTGTTCAACACATATCTTTAGTTCCATTGAATCTTAATGAGATAAATGTTGTTCAAGCATATGTCACAATCTGATGACAATCTGCAAATATGCACACAATAGGGACTATGGTATTATGGGAAAACAGTACTGGAATTGGAACAAAATGTCAAAGATTTTAATGCTATCTTTCATACCCACTTTGTGTGTCTTTAGGAAAGTCATTTTTCCTCTAACCACCTCAGTTCCTATTGTGCAAAATTAAGAGATTAGATGATATGGCTTCTAAGATCACTGCTAGTTTGGAATCTATGAGTCTGTCAACTATAATTTTTGTCAATGTGGAAAGATCGCAGTGTGGTAACTCTGTCCATCAGCCCTTATCATAACACAACTTGGGCATAGAGCACAAGTTGTAGAAAGATGCTTGTGGCTCATAGAGTTCAAATAACTTCACCATCAGTGACACAGCCTGTAAGTGTCAGAGTTGGAATTTGAGTTTATGTTTTTCCTAAGAAGTAAATAATGCAAATATCATTATCCCTGCTCTTTTTATCAGCTAAAGAAGCAAAAAATTCAGAAAGATTTACTGACAAGTCCCAAAGTCATACAGTTGGTAAATGTAAGTACAAGAATTTAACCACAGGTTTTCTGACTCTAAGTACAGTGATCTTAATATTGCATAATGCACTTTGAATAGATCACACAACAGAATCCCTCTCGGTAACATTTTTTTTTTCTTTTTGAAGGGCAATTGGGGTTAAGTGACTTGCCCAAGGTCACACAGCTAGTTTTTATGTTCAGTGTCTGAGGCCAGATTTGAACTCAGGTCTTCTGACTCCGGGGCCAGTGCTCTATTCACTGTGCCCCCAGTAAGTAACAGTTTTGGATTTATTTTTTCTGTAGTGGGGCTTACTCAGGAAAAAAACATGAACATAGAAAAGACATGGCCCCTTCCCTGATGCATCTTATTGTCTAGTGTTTTATTTCTAATATGATATTTGCACAAACACATTACGTTTTGATAATTCAATGGAGGTTTTCTATTTGTCTTCATATTCTCAGTATCTTATGAAATGCCCTTCACATAACAGGTAAATAGAAACAACAATGATAAGTTGGCTTGGCTTGGATCCATGACTCCATTGTTATGTACCCTCCTTCCACTGCTTTTTATTTCAATCTGCCCACACTTTTTTTTTTTCAGTTATGTGTCATTCTTGACTGTATTCTTCCATAAGTCCTCCATGAAGGGTCTTGATCTTCCATAGAGGTATACAAATAATTGTAATACAAAATAATATATGCTACATATAAAAGGGTAACAGACAAAATGTTCCTTGAGACCTGAGGTGTTAAGGAAAAACATCTGCTAGATGCTTCCAGGAAAGTTTCATGGAAAAGGTGACACTGAGGCTCTCCTGCATGGACAGGTATTGAGAAAATGACAAAGAGAGGAAGAAAGTCCAGGTATAGCGATGAAATTGTGTCTGTTTTAAAATAGTTATTGCTCTTTGGAATCATCACTATAGCCTTTAGATGATTTACAAAAAAAAAAAATAGCATATCCTATCTTATCTTTACAATAACACTGAGCTAGATTTTTTTTCTGTTTTACAGATGGGAAAACTGAGACAGAAATTAAATGACTTGCCCAGAGTCAGAAACTAGGAAATGTTTGTCAGGAATTGAACTCTGGACTTCCTTACCACAAATCTAGTAGTACATAGCTTCCTCAGTTAGTAAGGCAAGTGACTCAGTCCATATTTTATCTATTGTGGGAATAAAACCTTGAGCATAGAACATTTTAGGATGTGTCCAAGGAAGAGTGAGTACTCAATTTTTGTATGTAAAAGAGGAGGATGAGAAAAGCTCTAATAATGAATTTAAACAGTTTTAGAGTTAACTATATGTCTTATTCCTCATCTATATAACCTCCATGAGAAGGAACACATGTGCCTGTATTATCTAAACTTGACATCTACTCAAAAGTTACAAAAGTATACTGTATACTGTGAGAGCTTAATAAATATTTTATGGCTTTGGTCTAAATTTACAAATTCATCAATGTAGGGAAATCCTGTGTTAATATAAGTAAGTAGTTGCTCTCCAATTTAGGCTTAAGTCCTTACATGGGGTACAAATAGAATAAAACACTTAGGGTCATTCATTTAGCAGGTTTCAGTGACAGGCCTAAAGACTAGGTTTTATTGGCCTTACCATGCTACCTCAATGAATGTGTATTGAATTTAATAGAAAGAGTTTGTAATGGTAATGGAATTTAAAGATCCCCCTGTACTGGCTTGGTTTTCGGGTTGAATGTTGAAACCTAGAGCTTCTAAATCCCACTGGTGGTGATGAGGTATAGGCTCTGGCAGCCCCCCTGAGCGCTCCTTGAGTCCTAGAGCTACAGGTTTTGGGAACAGCACCCCCCTCCTCCAACTCCTCTTTTTCCTCCTCCTCAAACTCTGATTAAATCATCCCATTTGATGAGGCATTTGCATGAGGCCATAAGCCTTACATTGTAGCTGGGCCCAGACCTCTGTTACTAGACTTCCCACCTTTGAGCCTATCAAAATATCAATCCACCCTTTAACTGGCCTAGCCCACCATTGTCTGTAGTCTCCAGGTAGCCTGCAGAAACTTCCCACCCTTAATCACTCATTGACCCTCCCCAAACTCCTCCTCTAGACCACCCCTAGATTCCTTCCACAACCTTCTGTATATAAAACCCCATTTTGTCTCCATGTATGGGAGTGCACTGTAGGATGACCTAGCACAGATTTACTCTGTGTCTAATACAAACAAACTTTTAGCAAACTTTACTTTTCTTTGGCCGAGAAGAATTGAGTCAAATTCATTTGGCAGGAACTGGTGTGGTGGTATTTTGGGGTCTCCAGAGCAACCCTAACCCTCTTTATGGGTAACCTCTTCATATTCATTCAGTGACAAATTAAGACAAAACATTCACAGAACACAGAAAATCAAAATACAGGATTCACCAAGTGTGATTAAATAATTTCCAAGTACTACTCCACCCGTGGACAGAACATTCATTTAGTCAATCCAAAAGTCTCTTCTCAAATGGAGATTAAGATTAGTTACATTATGGTGTAGTCAGCAATGATTACAAAGCATAGTGCCTTTATTTGTTCAAGGATCCATGGCCATTTACATTGAGATTGTAAGGCCAAGGATCCTAGAGGGGTGGAATGTAATAGAAATGGAATTTAAAGATCCCCCTGTATTGGTTTGTTTTTTGGGTTGAGTGTTGAGAACCAGAGCTTGTGAATCCCACTTGGGATGATTTAATCAAAGTTCAAGGGTGGGGGGGGTTCCCCAGAGCTTTCACCTCAAGGATTCAAGGAGCCTCAAGGGGGCTCCCAGAGCCCATACCTCATTAGTGGGATGGATTTGTTGACATGAAGAGAGAAGGCTGAAATGGGTGGAGCTGGTGCCATGGATTTAGAGAGAGATACAAGCAGAAAGAAGGCCCAAGCAGAGGAGGCCAGAAGAACTTTTGGGGAACAGTATTATGAAGGCAGAGAGAAGTATTGCCAGCGACCAGAGTTGCTGAGAGAGAGACTGCTGTGGACCAGTTGGAGCTGCCCAGAACTTTTGAGAACTGCTACCCAGAGCTGCTGAGGACTGAGAAAGCATGGCTGTCATGCTGGTATTTTGTCCGTCTGTTTTGCTGTTGTTTTGCCATATTTGTCTGCTGGTGAAGGACAGTGCTGTTGTTGCAGAGGTTCTGGAACCTTGCTATTGGTTCAGAAGCCCTGAAGCAGGATTTTCTTGTATGTCTATAGAAATCCTGGAAGAGGGTCTTGGTGATGTTTTCAGGGTTTCTGGGACTGTTCGGCAGGTAGAGAGTGAATTGATGAAGACACACTGGCAAGCTATATTGTGACTTTGTTAAGGTTTGTCTCCCCAGGAACAGAGACTGCTAAGAACTTGCCTCCTGTCCAGATGAAGAAAAGACCTCTCCTTGGATATTTAATGCTATGAGGATAATCTTGTTGTGGCTTGGGGTAGATGGTCTTTGTGTTCTTCTTTGTCCCTTTAAGAAGGTGTGTGCTGGTAATGGATGACATTGTAATTCTGTTGTTAGCAAGGGGTGGGAACCTTTTGACTTTTTGTCCTCTGTGACTGACCAAATGAATTTACTTTGTTTATGATTGGAAAGTAATCTCCATTGGAGAAGAGAGACTCTGCTACTGAATAAATGAATGTACTGTCCAGGGGTGGAGTAGTACTTGGATTGAATTGAGAACTTACTACTAAATGGATGTACTAGTCAGGGGCAGTCTTTGACCCTGTGCTTTGTGATTGAATTAAGATAATTGGTGATTGAATTGAGAACTTGCTAAATGACTGAGTTACACTGTATTTTAATTCTTTTTATTCTGTGAATGTTTTGGCTTAATTTGTCACTGAATAAAATAGAGTTACTATGCTGGTATTCTGAACCTTGGAAGTTGCCTTTCCTTGGCATTACAGGCTTTCTTTACTAAGATGATAGCAGTGAGAATGGAGTGGACATGAAATATACTAGAGATACTGTAAATGGATTCATATATATTCTCAACTAATCTCTTATGGCACACAATGGCAAAGTAGATGACTGGTGTTTGGGCCATCATCTTTGGTAAGATATGGAATAAAGGGGCCGCAAGTTGGTATAGTTAATAGAACACAGGTCCTGGAGTGAAGAGGACCTGAATTCAAATCTGACCTCAGACACTTAACACTTACTAAATGTGTGACTTTGGGCAAATCATTTAACCCCAATTGCCCTGTATTTCTCCCTTCAAAAAAAAAGTTATGAAATACATAAAGGCCAACTGGTCTTATATGACTATCAAATTTATAACTTTGAAATCCTTACCATTGTGCTCTGTCTGCAGGTGGGTATAATGGGGAAAAAGCACTGATTTCTTAATCAAAGGACCTGAACTCAAAATTCATCTCCCATTTTTCTATAGATATGACTTGCTAATCACTTAATCAACATAGTTGTTACTTTCTGCAGTCCTAAAATGGATGCTGGATTAGATAAAATTAAAGGTCCTTTCTTAATACTCCATATATGAAGCCATGGTATATTGATAAGATTTACAGAGCCAAATATGCAAGAATAAAAGACTAGCCATGGGAAGTTCAGATCCTTCATCTATCTAGTCTAGTATTCATAGAACAAATAGTTCACCTGGAGAGCAAGACTAACATTGATGCTAAAAGAGTAAAACATTTTTAATGTTAAACATAGATTTCTTAAATAAGCCCCAAAATGATACATAATAATCAGTTATGCAAAACTTTCTTGGATCTTTAAGACACTTCAATAGATTTGATGATATCATTAACTCTGTTACTTTTAATCTGATAAGAGTAGAACATCCTATGTCAATGAGTAAGATGGAGATTGATTGGAGAGAATTGACTTGATTTCTACTTAAAATTAATGTCATTCAGTGACAAGGATTTTAGGAGTTCATACAATGATGAATTTGACAATTAAAATTTTTATTTATTCTTCTCATCCTGGAATAATGGGTATTTATTTCCATACTAAAATCTGATTTTGATGCTTAATTATATTGTTGAAGGAATCATAGTGTTCATGGCCATTATTTCAGAGTAGAACAAACTAAACAGGTTCTACCAAGCTGAACAGGCTTTGAATTCAGCCCCAGTGATGAGCAATATGGCCATTGTGTGAGATCAGCTTATCAATTTCCCAAGAACACCATCAAAAACTTAGCCATCAGGAGGTGAATTTATTTCATCCAAAGTATATGTAGTGCATGTTTGTGTGTGTATACTCATGCATACACATGTGGGTGCATGTATATATGTACACACATATATAAACTTATAGATATTTACATATATGAGTGTGCACATGTATGTGTGTGTATACCCACATATATAGGTAGATAGAGTTATTGTTGTTTGTCTTTTTTTTTTGAAGAGGACCGATGACATCATGGGTGACTTCTTTACTTGTGCATGAATTGGATTTCATTGAGGCAGAGTGGCACAAAGTTGTCAACTTCTTTCTCTCTTCCAGAGTCATTGAAGTCCAGTGGCAAGAAAGAAGTCAAAATGACTGGTGATGTCATTTTGACTGGTAATGGCCCAGGATGCAGTAGATTACCTTGGCATCTTCAAAGTGTGACCAAGCTCTAAGTGCTCCATGAGGCCTTTGGAATAAAGTGTTCTCATCCACCCGTTCGGCTGGGATAAGTCTTCACATGCCTGGGGTAGACACCCCCTAATTCATCAACAAGTTTGAGCCCTGACAGTTACCCTCAACCTGGTTTACCCATCTGCCAAGATGATTTTAACAGGATGGGACCACTTCACATCTATAGCTTCTTCTTAGAGACATGGAGAAAGTTGAGTGCCAGGTGGACAGAAAAAGTAGATGAAAAGGGTTTGGTAAACCCTCACATGAGAGCTTCCAGTCCTCATTGAACACTTGATACATCCCAGATAGAGAAATATAGTGCGTAAGCATACATGCATGTATGTATGTATATATGTTTGTATGTATATGCACCCACATATCTTTTGAGTTGAACTTTACATAAATTCCTGAAGACTATGAAGTCCATAAAACCTCTACTTCCAAGGCCAAACAGAGCATGTATACACTATCCAAGAGTATGGGTAGAAGCAAAGTCTTATTGAAACAAGAAGCTCTGTTCTAGGAACTAAGATTGGAGATATGAATAAACAGAAGAAAATATGGAACACAATGAAGGAATCACATAAATTGAGAGAAGCTCAAGAAATAATCTAGAAGGAGATAGTCAAACCAAAAGTCCAAAGTACAGAATCAGAGAAGAGAATAATTTGGTCAAAAATATTATAAAAATTTGTTGGAGATATGAAGTGAGGGTTATAGAATATAATGTTAAATTATTATGAGAGCTACAGAAGAATGGAAAGGAAAATTAGTAGTTTACAATATGTAACATCACTAATTGACTCATGTGTGGTCTATTTTAAAGCACCCACAATGTAACCTGTTAAAGAGAGTACTATAGTGGAGCATACACATGAATGGGGTATAACTACTGAAACTCTTTCTCTGGCTTTGGTTTTCTCTTTCAATTTCTTCTTACAGAAGCATGTTAATGTTTCCAGAGGCTGACCACCACCGCCACATGGTTACTTTGCTAATGTTCTTATGGTCTTAGGAGTAATTCTTATTTTTTAAGCTTTTATTTATAATTTTATTTTTCCTCAGTTACATTTGAAAACAATTTTTAACATTCTTTTTTAAAATTTTGAGTTCTAAATTCTCTCCCTTCCTCTCTCCCCCCACAACTGAGAAGACAAGCAATTAGATATAGGTTATACATGTGTTGCCATGCAAAACACACCCATAATAGTCATATTGCTAAAGAAAACAGACAAAAAAATCTCAAGAAAAATAAAGTTAAAAAAAGTATTCTTCAATCTGTATTTAGACACCATCTGTTCTTTTTCTGTGGATGGATAGCATTTTTCATCATAAGTCCTTCAGAGTTGTCTTGGATCATTGTATTACTGAGAATTGCTAAGTCACTCACAGCTGATCATCTTACAATATTGCTGTTATTTTGTACAAAGTATATGTCACTTTACACCAGCTATGCAAGTCTTTCCAGGTTTCTCTGAGAGCATCCTGCTCATCATTTTTTTTATCATATAATATTATTTTGTCATAATCACATGACACAACTTGTTCAGCCATTCCCCAGTTGATGGACATCCCTTCAATTTCTAATTCTTTACCCCAAGAAAAAAGCTGCTATAAATATTTTTGTACATATAGGTACTTTCCCTTATTATTTTTTAAATCTATTTTGGGCTACAGACACTAGGAGTAATTCTGTTGAGGAGAAATATACTTCCCTTACTATTTACTCTAGCTCTTGAGTCCTCCCCCCATACTATATATATATATATATTTTTTTTTTTCTATCTTTATAACCAGCCACTCGCAATAATGACATTTTAGATCCTAATTTCTATCATTTACTTGATAATGAGAGAAAACAAATTGCACGTTTTATACTAACACATTAAATAAATACATAAAAATGCATTACAATACACATGTAAGTTCAGATCTCACTATTCCACAAATGCCCTTCATAACTTTCATGAAGGATGTGTGAAGAACATGTGTAGTAACCTGGCAGAGAAAAACATGTGAGAGAGAAAACACATGTACATGGGGCAACCCATAACTCTAAATCACAGGCTTCAGTGTTACTAATCCATTCATGAACATCTGAACCACATAGAAGTGATACTCTACACACATCTTGATTTTTGATCCTCAGCATTCTGCTGGGAAAATCCTTTTTTCTCTATTTAAACACAGCCTTTCTAAACTCTTCCAATTAAGTTAGAAGTGTTAGTTCTTAATGTGAATAGCAGTTCTCTTTAAGCCAGAAAACTGCTAGGCTCATTCAATTTCCTGTCTCTGGGCCACATTAACCAACCCAGTCAACTAGCCACTCACCTGGATGCTGCACTATTCAAGTCTAATGGACCTGGAAGCAACATATCTTCTCTGACCAAAATAAAAAAGCCCCACCCTTTCTTGCACTCCCCACTCATCCCATCCTATTTTGCTTCTCAATCCAGAAGTGGCAGCAGAGAGCAAGCAAGGATCCATTAGGAGAACCTTTACCTTTCTCCAACTCTGGTTAAGCTAAAGGGCAAAAGCTGTCATTGTAGTTCTTGTTCAGAGATGACAGTTCTGTCCTACCAGTCATTATTCACTTATCTGTAACCTTTTCTCAACTGACTGTCTCTAATTTCTACAGTTCCAAAGAAGCAGTTTTTCTGACCTCAGCCCTTTTCCCCACCATATCATCACTTCTCTGGAGCTTCTTCTATTGCTAATCTCTTCTCTTAACCTTATTATACTTCTCTTAGCATGTAACAGTTGCAGTTCATAGCTTAAGTGAAAACCTCTGACTCTCATAAGTAAAAATAAGGATGTTATCCCCTCCTACCTCCCTCCCCATTCATTGGCCTTGATCTTTAATACTCCTCCATTTAGACCTGCCTTAAAAGTATACTGGGTAAAACTTTCTTACCTACTAGGCACTTAATAGGTACTTCTTTCCCTCTGTCTCTTCGTCCTCCTTCCCTCTCTCCCCTACTTCCCTCCATCTCTCCCTCCCTCCTTCCTTCCTTCCTGATAGACAAATAGACAGACAGATAAGCATTGCTGATACAAGTACAAGTAAACAAGACAGTCTCTTACCTCAGGGAGCTTACCTTCTAATGGGGTAGACAACACATGGTGGGGGGGAGCTGTGGGTGTGGAAGGATGTACAGAGCAGCATGTGGTGGAGATATCCAGAAAATGACTTGAAAGCTTGGTTCCAGCCAAGATAAGGTGAAAGACTTATAAATCTTCTCTGAGCAACATAAACACATTTTATCATCCCAGGAAGGTGGCCTTTGATCTTAAAAAAAAACAATTCTATTTATTTTTATCTATGCCCGTCCTCTGTCCACTCATATATTCTCTGTTTGTCTCCTTGTTCCAATATTAGATTTAGATTATGAACCTCTGAGATGCTGAGAAGTGGTAGTTATCCCATTTTAATGTTCTTAGCATAGCACCACGTACAGAGAGATGTTTGTGAAATTAGTTTTGATGATTATGCTTTTTCAGTTATAATCTTATGTGCCGAAAATAGAATAAGTCAGAAAACCTTTTGAAAATCTTCCCATCCCTGGGATACTATGTAGATCCCAATGTGTCACAGGGGAAGAACATGATCTTGGAAGTCAAGAAAGCAGAGTTCTACTACCACCCTGACATAGCTGTGTAATGCACATGTATAAAACTTAACCTCTTAACATGTATAAAACATGTGAGGAGCAGTTGAACTACATGATCTTTGTAAGGTCCCTTCCATTTCTTATTAATTTGATAATTTCTACATTTGCAATGCAAATCAGTTTGGGAAGAAGATTTTTTTGGGCCTATTCAATATATGGGACAACTGAAATGTGCTTGTAAGGAATCAGAGACTTTCTTTTATGCTATTGAAGTGTAACTACTACAGGGAAAAAGCACAATAAGGTCAAGAATAGAGATGAGCAATAGGAAAAGAAAGCCCTTCAGAGAAGTGAATACATGGTGGGAAGAAGGTCTAAGGTCAGAAAAACTGCTTGTTTGGAACTGTAGAAGTTAGAGTCAGTCAGATGAGAAAAGGTCACAGAGGTCACAAACCATCATTGAACAAGAACTCTCATGATGGTTTTTGTCCCTCAGCTCCACCTAGGGTTGGAGATAATAAAGCTTTTCCTAGGGGGTCCTTCCTTACTCTCTGCTACCCCTTCTGGATTGAGAAGAAAAGTCAGAATGGGATGGGGGTCAGTAGGGGTAGAGGGGCTTTGTTATCCTGCTGAGAGGAGCTGTGTTGCTTCCAGTTACATTAAATTGGAGAAAGCAATATCCAAGTTAGCAAACAGTTGACTGAGCTGGTTTGTATAACCTAGTGATAGGAAATCAGATGGGTTTGGCAGTTTTCTGTCTTAAAGAAAACTGCTATTGACCTTAAGAGCTAACACTTCTAACAATTAATTGGAAGAGTTTAAAAAGTCTGCATTTAAATAGAAAGAGTATTTCTCCACTGGAAGAATGCTGAGGATCAAGAGTCAAGTATGAGTTGAGAAACCCTCCTATATGATTCAGAATTTTGTGAATGGATCAGTGACATAGAAACCCATGATATAAAATTGTAAGTTGCCCCACCAATGTATATGTGTAACTATCCATGACAGAACTCTTGAAGACTGAGTATGTAAATGTTCCTTGAAGTTACAGCCCTCATTGAGAATTATAACTTCTCAGACATATAGGAGAAACATAAGATTATCTATTAACCTGTACCTGAATAGGAATGAAGTCAAATGATACAAAGGATAACCTCCTTTAATTTTCAGGGGCAGCTAGGTGGTGCAGTGAATATATCACCGGCCTCGGAGTCAGGAGGACCCTAGTTCGGTTCCGGCCTCAGACACTTAACACACACACACACACACACACACACACACACACACACACTCAAACATGTAACCTTAGACTAGCTACTTAACACCAATTGCCCTGCAAAAGGCAAAAGGCAAAAAAAAAAAAGACTTGGAAGAAAAGGGAACTGTTTACTTCTGAAGAGAGAATAATCAACTTTGGGATAGGCTTTATTGTTTAGTTGTTTTATCTTATCCAGAACTAAGAACTATCCAACTTGAATTTCTACCCATTGCTTCCTATTTATCTTATATGGTTTGATTTCTATATGTTTGTTTGCATGTTGTCTCCCCTATTAAACTGTAAGCTCCTTGAGGGAAGAAACATTCTTTAACTTTTTTTTTGGTGTACGCAGCACTTAGCACAGTGCCTATCAAATAGTAGGTAATTAATAAATCTTGATTGATTGATTACCCTCTGGTGACAATTATTATAATTCTAGTCTCTCCCCCAAATAAGAGATTACATGATTCTCTGAATTTAGTTCTATCCTATAAACACAATATGTTACAGACATCACTTGGTTATATAATACCACATTGCTCCCTAATTGTCAGAGGTTTATTAATTTTTACATGCTATTACAAAGCAAGGGCCATGTCTTCCATTCCTTATTTTTCCCTCTAGGTATCCTGTCATCACATCTGTAACTTTATACACCAAGAGCCTCAGAGCAAAATCTAGTAAACCATTTTCAATCAATCAATCTTGAGCAATGGTGAGCACCTAATTATGTGCCCAGCACTGGTCTCATTATTGTGGCACTGAAAAGGAACTTGCTGCATGAGAATTATGGGAAATAGCCACTACCATCCTAGAGCTTATATAATAATTGAGGAAGCAATATTACCTTACATGGAGCAATGACAGCCAACATATAATTTCATGTAACAATACCAACTCAATTATCTATAGTACTTTAAGATTTACAAAGCACTTTCTTCAGTGCAGGCCTATGATATGAGTAGTACCGTTATTATGATCTCATTTTATAAAAGAAGAAATTGAGAATAAATGTCTTGCACTGAGTTACACAGTTAATAAGATCAGTAGCAGGTTTCAAACTCTAGTCTCCTGATTCCAAAACCAATGTTCTTTCTTTTTTACTAGAATCTATGTAGAGCATGCAGGAGAGATTCTTGTACCTTGTGTAAGGAATATAATCACTTACTTCCATTAGATATCTTATTGGCTTGTAGCTGACCACATGAAAATTTATGTGCGGCTTGAGACTGGCCATTGCTATAACTTGAAGTTGTCTAAAATGCAGTAATATTAGCACAGAACTTGACACATAGTAGGAATTTAATAAGTACTAATCTCTTTTCTCTCTGGATTAGATGCATGTTCTGTCTGTGCACTTCCACTCTCAGAGTTCCCTTAGTCCAGCCCCAGCCTGAAAATAAATCTCTAAATCTCAGATCCTACAATATCCTTCATAAAAGGCAGCTAGGTGGCACCATGGCTAGAGTGCTAGTCCTGAAGTCAGGAAGACCTGAGTTCAAATCCAGCCTCAGGTATTAACTAGCTGTGTGACTCTGTTATAGAAGTCACTTAAGCTCTATTTTGCCAGTTTCCTCATCTGCAAATTGGGTATATTTATTACACCTCCTTCCCAGATTTGTTGTGAGGATAAAATGTAATAATGATTTCAAAGCACATAGTGCAGTGTGAAACATATAGAAAGTGCTATACAAATCTGAGCCGTTACTGTTAAATGGTAAAACAATACTGGCTTAAGGATGTCCAGTAATAGAGGGCCCTTTCCTCTCAAGGTAGCTGTTTGACTTTTGGTCCCTTCTCATTTAGGAAGAGGTTTTCTTTATATCAACATTAAATTATCATTTAAAAAGCTTTTACCCAGTATAACTTTCCTTTTTAAGGCAAACTAAATAAATTCAGGAGGCAGCTAGGTGGTTCAGTGGATAAAACACTGGGCCTGGGGTGGCCAGGTAGCACAGCGAGTAAGAGCACCAGCTCCAGTGTCAGGATGACCTGGGATCAAATCTGGGCTCAGACACTTAGTACCCACCCAGAAACACCTGGCTGTGTAACCTTGAACAAGTTACTTAATCCCAATTGCTTAGGGGTGGCCAGGTGGCTCAGCAAGTAAGAGCACTGGCTCCAGTGTCGGGATGACCTGGAGATCGAATCCCAGGCTCAACGCTCAGCACCACACCCAGAAATAACTGGCCGTGTAACCTTGAGCAACCTTAGCCCCAATTGCTTAAAAAAAAAAAGAAAGAAAAAAAAAACACTAGGCCTGGAGTCAGGAAGACATGAGTTCAAATTTTACCTTAGAAACTTACTAACTGTGTGACCCTGGGCAAGCTACTTAACCTGTTTGCCTTAATTCACTGGAGAAAGAAACAGCAAACTACCCCAGTATCTTTGCCAAGAAAACCCTATGGGCAGTATTTGTGTGTTATAGTTGATAGGGTCATGAAGAGTCAGACAGAATTGAGCAATAGCAACAAAATAAATCCAATCACTCCTCTTCATGATAACCATCAAAGGCTTGAATAAAACAATGTCTATTTAATGTTTTCTCTTCTGGGGGGCAAATATGCTCAGTTTTTTCAATCATTATTTAATGTAAGGAAAGGTGGATAGGATGTTCCTTAACTAGAACTTGGGCTATTATTCAGTTACTGAAGCCTTTAAAAAATTTTCTTACATAGCCTTGATAGAGAAATTTTAGACAAGTTTGTCCACGAGAATTATTCTAGAAACAACTTAACTCAAACCAGTCCACTGATAAGAGTCCTGGAATTAGAACGCGACTAGAGACTCAGACCTTAAGAATACAATAAAATCAACTGTATTCAAATAAGATTAAAAATAATACAATTCAAATAAAGCACTCATGTCTTTCAACTCCATGGGCCCCACAGAGATAGGAATTCCTTCAAACCCTCTAATACTAAGACGCAATAGATTGGGCCTTTTTTGTCTTTATTGGCAAGAAAGTCTAATCAAAGAGTATCCCTGGAATAGTCTTCCTCATTCCTTAAAGGGAAATCAGTCCAATTTATATAAAGTATGTATGATTCTGATACCCAAAATTGGGGGAGAGAAATGCATCTTCTTCTATAAGTTTAATTTCTCCAGAAAATATGCTTTGTTAAATACTTTTATTGACAGAGATGTTTCAGAGGAAGAAGAATTTAAAAGATCGCTCATTTTCTTTCTAATATTTTTTTTTCTAAATAAAACTGGGGGTTTCTGACTGGATTTCCTCCATCTGAATAAATCCTTCATAATGCAGCTTACAATTTTATGACTTTGAATCAGCGTGTATTAAAAACAATTTCTATCTGGGTGACTTTGTTCCTATATACCTTCTACTGCTGTGCTTTTGCTAAATAAGACTTCAAGATTGTAATGTGTTTACAAAGAAGAGTAGGGTGATTGAGGAGGTTAGGGTATGTGGAATTTTCTGGATGTTATAACAATTCACATTTCTACAGTTCTTTAAATTTTACTTCCTTCACTACAGCCTTCCTACATGAGATCTTCCCGGATCCCCACACTTAGTGACTACTTTCATAGCACCCTCAAATTACTTAGCACATATTTTGTATGTATTTTTTTTAATTTGGCATTTAGTTATCCGTGTTAGTATGCTTTCTCATCTACCCAGACAGTACAATGAGAGCTCCTTGATGTCAGGAACACTTTGGGTTGTATATTTGCAGCCCCATGAGTCTAGCATAATGTCTGTCACATAAAAAAGTGCTTATGGTTAAATAGCTTTGAATGATAGATTTATCAATCAAGCAATAAACATTTATTAATTAAATATTTAATTAAATATGCTATTTACATTCCAGGCACTGTGCAAAGAACTGGGAATATGGGTGGCCATGGAAGTATGGAGCACATTTAGGGAATTTTGCCTGTGAGTAATCAGGAATCTTTTCTTTTCAAGGGGCTTATCAGAATTCCTTGTTAAGCAGTACATGAAAAATATAGATTACTTTCTAGTAGGTAGATATTCATGTGATAAACTGACAATTCATAATTATCATTCATGACTGGAATTCATGACTGGAAGAACTGGAATTAAGGTTTTTGCTTTACTAGGACATGAATTTCCCACTTCCCCCTTAGTCATTTTTATCTTTGTTTCCTCCAATTATCCCTCTCACTGGAGTTTAGAGATGTAATTTTATGGAAAAGTTCTCCTATAATTACAGCTTAAGAAGAAAAGGGAGTTTGACATCAACCAGAATAATTAATGTGTTTGGAGAAGACCCAAATATTTTTAATTTATAAATCAATCAAAAATATAAACTAAATATGAAGTCCCTTATCATTTTTGGGGGAGTGTAATAATTTGATTATTAGATAAAAATAGATTTCCTTTGGATAGGGATGGAGGGAGGGTTGATTTGACTCTACTCCCACTACAACTCCCCACCTCAGTTGATCAGAGATGAGCTTGTGAACATGTAAGATTCAGAAGATTTGGATTTCCTTTCAAGTTCTGTAGCATTGTCTCTCTTGAAGAGATTGATGGCAACATCAGCACTGGGAGCTGAGAGATAGACCAAAGAAAAATTAGATACACAGAAGAAAGACAGTTTCAGGATTCTACCTGGATATTGACCCTCTATACCCAGTAAAGGACTTCACCTAATGGAAATTTCATGAGGACACCAAGAAAGAAGAAAGTGTTTCCAGTTATAAGCTTCTTTGCCCTGTATTTTCCTGTTGTATCCATTGCCGCCTATTGGTTTAATTGCTCTGATGACAGGCAGATAAAAGAAAAAAAAAACCACCTCATTTCTGCCACCTACTTACCAGGGACAATTTTGTCAATTTGCTGGAATGCTGATTTAAAAGGGGGCATACTCTTAACATATATAGGTATAGTGATATGCTTGATTTTCCAACATATATCAAGATGTTTTTCTATGTGACATCACCTGATTTTATCCAATAATCAGAGTATTTCAATCCTTCAAAATTAAAGCCTTGACACCTAGGTTTCACATTTTATTGATTGTTTTGAAAGTACCAGGGACTTCTGTAATAATATCAGTTAGGCTGGCAAGGGTTATAGAAGACCCCACTTACAATAAGATCACAGAGTTAGGGCTGGAAAGGCATAGAAGTCATGGATAGTCAGAGCCTGGTATAGTGAAAAGTACACTATTTTGTGGTTAAGCGTGTTGGGTGTGGGCTATACTACTCTCTACTTGTATGATGTTAGGTAAATGTCTTTACCTCTCTGGAGCAAAATTAGAATTTGTAAAATCAAGGGGTTGCACTAGTTGACCTTTAAGTCCCTTCTGGGTCTAAATCTGTGATCCTCTTAATCTAGCTCACCCCCTTCCTGCCAAAAGAAGCTGTGACTTGTCCAATAAAACATAGGTAGGAAGAAAACACAGGATTTGTACTCAGGTCTCATGAATCCAATTTCACTTAGAAAGTTGATATATATGAACTTTTAAAATATGGGAGAAATATATAATCTTCTTCTATTAAGCCAAAGTCATAAAGGGCACCTCTACATGATCCAGGTAACTTTGTTACTCACATTCCATGATCAGATACTTCTTATCATGCCATGTCATTTACCACATTTTATTTCATTTACAAGGTATAGCATGTATTACTACATGCTCATCCATGCTACCAGAAAAAAATAAACAATCAAAAGCACCTCAAAATATCTTCCCCACTAAAGTTACATGAATAAATGAAATATACTTCCAAGTTAGCACCATACCCTACCTCATCTAGGGCAATTTTTCCCTCCAAGATCTCCCATTTAAGGTGGGAGCCTAGAGTAGCCACCTATCATTTCCCATTTCTCCTGAAACTCATCATGACCTCCAGAAACATAGCATCCTGAAGGGTTACATCAACCTTGAAACTCACACCTCTTTATACCCTTGAAGCTTAGGACAGTTCACCACCAATCCTGCAAGCAGTCCCAATTTAACAATGAGGTAAAAGTCAACTAATAGGCTAGAAAATGAGCAAACAATAGGAAAAAAAATAAGTCTGACCATAGAAAGTTGCTATGTTGACAAAGAAGAACAAAACACACACTTAGAAGGAGATACATTCAAAATCCTTAAATCCAAAGCCTTAAAGAAAATATGAACTTGTCTCACACTATGAAAGAACTCAAAAAGGATTTTGAAAATAAGGTAAGAGAGATAGATAAAAAAATTGGGAAGAAAAATAAGTGATGCAAAAAAATCATAAGATGACTCAACAACTGGTAAAGGAGACACAAAAAATACTGGAGAAAAGACTTTAAAAAAACAGTATAGCCAAATGGTAAAAGATGTGCAAAAATCCAATAAAGAGAAGAATGCCATGAAAAGCAGAATTGGTCAAATAGAAAAAAGAGGCAAAAAATTCAATGAAGGAAAAAAAAATCTTTAAAAAGTAGATTGATCAAATGGAAAGTGAGGTGTAAAACCTTACTGAAGAAATCAATTTCTTAAAAATTGGAACTGAACAAATGGAAGCTAACAACTTTATAAGAAATCAAGAAACAATGAAACAAAAACAAAAGAATGAAAAAAAAGAAGACAACATAAAATATCTCATTGGGAAAGAAAAAAAAAATCTGATCTGGAAAATAGATCCAGGAGAGATCATTTAAAAATTATTGAACTACCAGAAAGTCATGATCAAGAAGAAAATTTGCCTAGACATCATCTTTCAAGAAATTATCAAGGAAAACTGCCCTGATATTCTAGAACCTGAAGGTAAAATGGACATTGAAAGAATCTACCAATCATCTCCTGATAGAGAATCCAAAATGAAAATTCCTAGGAATATTATAGCCAAATTCCAGAGCTTTCAGATCAAAAAGAAAATACTGTTAACAGTCAGAAAGAAGTAATTTAAATATCATGGAGTCACAATAAGGATTACATAGGATTTAGCAAATTCTTCTTTAAAAGATTGAAGGGCTTGCAATATGAAATTCTGGAGGGCAAAGAAATTAGGATTACAACCAATAATCATGTACCCAGAAAAAATGAATATAATATTTCAGGGAAAAAATGGATATTGAATGAAATAAAGGACTTTCAGACATTCCTGATGAAAACACCAGAGCTGAATAGAAAATTGGACTTCTAGATACAAAACTCAAGAGAAGCATGAAAAGGTAAACAGAATAGGAAAATCAGAAGGGACTTCAAAAGGTTGTTGTTTACATTCCTACATTAGAAAGTGATATTTGTAACTCATACAAACTTTCTCATTATTAAGGTAGTTAGGAGTATATATAGACAGAGGGCACAGGTATGAATTGAATATGAAGGGATGATACAAAAAAATAAAATTAAGAAGTGAGAATGAGGAGTACACTGGAAAAAAAGGGAAAGGGAGACATAAAATAAGGAAAATTATCTCACATGAAAGAGGCAAGAAAGAGCTTTTACAGTACAGAGGAAGAGGGGGAAAGTGGGTGGAGCGAGTGAAGCTTTCTTTCATTAGAATTGGATCAGGGGCAGCCAGGTAGCACAGCGGGGGTGGCCTGGTAGCACAGTGAGTAAGAGCACCAACCCCAGTGTTGGGATAACCTGGGGATCGAATCCGGGCTCAGACACTTAGCATCCACCCAGAAACATCTGGCCGTGTAACCTTGAGCAAGTTACTTAACCCCAATTGCTTAAAAAAAAAAAATTGGATCAAAGGGGGAATGACATCCACACTCAATTGGGTATAAAAATCTATCTTACCCTACATGAAAGTTGGAGGAGATAAAAGAATGGGAAGGGAGGTGATAGAAGAGAGAGTAAATTGGGGGAAGAGGGAGGCAGAAGCAAAACTTGAGGAGGGACAAGGTGAAATGAGAGAGAGAGAATAGAGTAAATGAGGGGAATAGCATGGAGGGAAAAACCTTTAGCAATTGTAACCATAAAAAAAAATTTGAACAAGTTTCTCTGATAAAGGCCTTATTTCTCAAATATATAGAGAACTGAGTGAAATTCATAAAAAATAGGAACCATTCCCCAATTAATGAATGATTAAGAGATATGAACAGATGAAGTAATCAAAGTGATCTATAGCCATATGAGAAGCTACTTTATTTTTTTATTGTCTAGAGGATTGCAAATTGAAACAATTGTGAGGTACTATCTCATAACTATTAAATTGTCTAATAAAGCAGAAAAGGATAATGACAAATATTGAAGGTGATGTGGGGAAAAATGAGACATTAATGAATTGTTGGAGCTGTGAATTGATTCAACCATTCTTTAGAGCAATTTGGAGCTATGTTCAAAGGGCTATAGAATAGTGCATACCCTTTGATCTAGAAGCACCACTATTAGGTCTATATTCAAGAAAGTGATTTTTAAAAAGAGGAAAAAAGACTATATGTAAGGAAATATTTATAGCAACTCTTCTCTGGTGGTAGGGAATTGGAAGTTGAGGGAATACCCATCAATTGAGGAATGGTTGAAGAAGTTTTGGTATATGATTATGATGGAATGTTATTGTGCTATAAGTAATGATGAGTGGGATGCTCTCAGAAAAACCTGGACTTACATGAGCTTATGCGAAGTGAAATGTACTGTGTACAAAGTAACAGAAATATTGTAAATTGATGTGCTCTGAATTACTTAGCTATTCTCAGCCATACAATAATTGAAGACAATTCTGAGGAACTTAGGATGGAAAATGCTACCTATCCACACACAAGAACTGATGGTATCTGAATACAGATATAAGCATACATTTTTTAACTTTATTTTTCTTGAATCTTCTTTTTTGCTTTTGTTTTCTTTCACAAGATAACTGACATAGAAATGCTTTGCATGCCTACACTTGTATAACCTTCATCAAATTGCTTGCTTTCTCAATGAGGGGTATGGAGAGGGAGAAAGGGAGAGAATGTGGAACTCAAAGTTTTAAAAATGAAAGTTAAAATTGTTTTTACATGTGATTGGGATAAAATGCTAAGAATCTTTAAAACTATATTTATTAACAGATCCCATTTTATTTCCTAGGACTAATCTCTGCCTATCTGTAAATATGTAATAAATCTTTTCAAGTCATAACTCAAAGGGCCCAGTGATTATCCCATCCTGACTTCATATGTTGTTTCTAGTACGTGGAATCTTTCCTTGTTTATGTGATCAGTGTCCTATTTTATACCTTAGTCCCACATTCTGGGTCTCTGCCTTCTTCCATGGTGCCTGAACCAATGCCTTAACCAGAATTGTGGTATACTATTTTAAAATAGCATGGGACTTGGATCCAGGAATTCTGGCTATGAATCCCAGCTGACATTTATTAGTTGTAAAACCATATGCAAAGCATTACATCTCCTTGAGACTCAGGTTACTATTCTAGAAAGTGGGGATATAAAAATGTAAATTACCACTAAAAATCCAATTTAAGGAAATACTTTGTAAACTTGAAAGTACTATATTAATGTGAATTATTATTATTGCAGTTCCTTTTTTAACCTGCAGTCTTTGTACTTGTTGGATTCCTTCAAAATCTCATTCCCTTTGATTGAGTTCCTACTAGCAGACCCAGTGATGATCTTAATAGCCCATATTTCAATTTATTATTCTTGAGATTCTGTTTCACTTACTTGTTCAGATTTCCTGCTATTACTATTGCTATGTGCTTCATAGCTTAGCTATCATCTTCTAAAAAGTTTGTCTGCATCCTGACCATCCCCATCTGTTTAATATGGCTTCCAATTCATCATTTACCTAGTCAGTTTTTCAGTGCTGGCCTTCACTGCCAATATGATTCAATGACTCACTTTTTAATAGTCTCAAAGATGCATAGCTTATAAAGCTGGAAAGTACATTATAATCATCTATTGAATAACTCCGTGTATTTACAGGTGAGGAAACTTAGGCCTAGAGAGACTCAATGACTTGCCAAGACGAACCAGGCAAAGAATGAGTCAAAATTTAAACCCAGTACTTGTGAATCCATGCCCAGTTTTTTTTTACACTAGTTTTATCCTGGTAGTAGTATCTCAGAATTTAATATGTGGGAAAGACCTTGCCTCCATGGTTTCCATTGGAACATCATTTTGCACTGTAAAATTTAGGAAGCATGTTTGCAGATCATTCTATTCGTAATAGTGAATCCCCTATTATTTCTCCTTAAACTTAAGACAGTTACCTGAAGCTAAAATAATGAAGTACTCCCAACACTAAACAGCTTTCCACCTCACTCATTTTGTTTAAATCAGAGTCCGCTCTTCACTTTTGAATTAATTATCCTTTCTAGACTCCCTGCTTTGTTTGTCTCATGTGTGGAAGAGACAGGTAGCGAGACTTAATTAAATCTTTCTTGTCAGATAGCTGATGGAATCTTTACTGCCACTTGCTCTCTCTCTCTCAATCTCTCTCTCTCTCTCTCTCTCTCTCTCTCTCTCTCTCTCTCTCTCT